>NC_139584.1:22842528-22897528 GCF_946808225.1 Silurus aristotelis
CTGGATTGGTTGGAATATAAACCTGCATCCACAACAGCCCTTTCTGGAAAAGATTGATATACTACCAATAGAAAAATTCTAATATTATTGCACTACTTGGCTCAGACCAACTGGTCCATCACCGCCTAAATGTTCCCAGTTTTGTCCTGAATTTGGGTTTCACTATTATAGAACGAGTGATTTACTATTCTTTTCTTTCTCCAGCATCACCATCACCACTTCATGCTTCCCCGTCCCATCCATCTGTTTCCGGGACCCGGTGAACGACTGGTTCGAAAGTCTGGCTCAGTGTTTGCACTGGAATGTGCGCAAGAAGCAGAGCCACCTGAGCTCAGAGGAAGAGGAGTTTTGAATATTTACTCAGAAGCACTTTGTTATTGTTGTTTTTGTTTTTGTTTTCCCCTATATTGTTCTTTTTTTTTTTTAATGCTTACACGTCGTCCCACTTTCGACCAGAGACGTTCATGAAGCAAATGCTTCTTGGTCACTATTGTGTGTGTTTGTAACAATTTTTTAATAGAAAAGAAAATTCCTATTTATCAATGGTGTTTGACAAGCTGCCAGGAAATATAACAAAGTCTTTTGATGAGAATTCCGAGAAGTTTGAATGAAACATCAGGGATTGTTGGATCATCGTTAGAGTTTAAACGCCACAGCAATAACTGGATCTCAATTGAATCGTGCCTTAATTTACATAGAATGTTGTGTAATCGATGTTTTCCACCTGTGTAGATAAATAAATAGATAAATGGCAGGCAGGAGGAACTCCTTTGTGTACGATAAAAGCTAGTACATGTACACACACCCACACATGCACAGATTTCATATCTCTCTCTTCCTCTCTTTCTTTATATATATATATATATATATATATATATATATATATATATTTTAGGAAACAACTTTTTCATTTTAAAAGTCTTACAGGTAAATAACCACAAAGTATTTAATTCCTGTCATCACAAACTTCATTCCAGGTCTGTTGGGACCACTGTGTGTGTTTCTGTTTTGTTTTTCACATTTTAAGGGTTTGAGCAATTTTTTATGATTGCAGTTCTGATTATTTGTTATATTCCATCACGATTTTTGAGATTCTAATTGTGTATATTGAGTGTTAAGTACGTGGAGGCAGTGTGCACTTTTCAAGTGTCCTTCTCTCTGAACTCTAGCTTTACGTCTCAAGGCTTCTTATCAAATGGACTTCTTTTTCGGTAACTACATTCTGGTCGAGTTTACTACTACCGATGGTCGTCAGCCACTTGTGCCCAAAAGAAAATAAAGGGGGGGAAATCTGTTTACATTCATTCACCCTCTCAAAACTGATCTGTTTCTTTTATTTGTATCGTCATTAATCATGTCATTTATGTACTTGTTAAATAGTTCAATTCTCTCGTCCTTGTTTCTGTTATTTAGGAGCCACCCTCCTTATCAAAAATGTCAATAGTATATTTCATGGATTTTTTTTTTTTTTTTTTTTTTGACCTGATGTACAGCCATGAAAAGTAGCTACTACTTTCTGAAACCAAAATGACCAGTCTTACTTACTTTCACTGACACAATTAGATAGTTGTACATTTGTGAGTGAGTAGGTAAGATGCTCAGGAGTAAATACATTTGTGTGCAAGACTTCTTCGGGACAAAACCGAGCTTGCAATGTTACGAGGTGTCTTGTTCTGTCAAATCTGTCTGCGACAAGACTTAACTTTTCATAACATATTCTACATGGCTCTTGTATTTTTGACCTCGCACTTTAATAAATGATCCACAGCTGATCAAACTGTCTGTTCGGTAAAAAGGGTGTACTGTTGTTTTATAATCTCTACATTTATTGCTGAAGCACGCAGCAGTTACGCTTCGATCAAAGTCTTTATAATGTCATTTTGCATATACACATATCCACCCTCATTCCAAGAAAGTAAGGAATAATAAAAACCACACGCAACCAAAAAAGATAATCTGAGAGACAATTTTCTGTATATACTGTATACAGCTGCCAGATAGTAAAAAGTTTGTTCACAGCCTTCCACTGAACTCCATTTACACTTTAGAGTTTATTTATGGTTATAGGGGTTTTTTTTCTGAGATAGTATCCTATAGTAGATTCATATATTTAATATTCCACAGATTGATCTGTTTAATAAAGGTATCTGAGATGACATGATTTGTTGGAGATGCACAGAAGAAAATTCTAATTCATATTTTTATATTTGTCTCCTAATTTATATGTCTGTGACAGGCTTGTAGAAGTTCAAGTGAGTAGTGTATCTTCACAACTCCATGGTCAATAGTCCGACCATGAGTCTGGGTGACTGTTATCATGGGTTTCCTCTTGGTTCTGGAGGTTTATTAAATATGGCAGAAGGTGAATGGGTATGGATACATTGCCCGGCTAGAATGTGTACGCATGATGCACTTTGTGTATCCCACCTTGTACCCGTTGTTCCTGGGATAAGTTAGAGATAGAGGAGTTGAAAAACATGAGACAGTGGGTAAAATAAAGGATAATACATTTATTTATTTATACGAGAAGATAGAGATGACTATAACAGCTTCAGCACAAGTGATTAACTTGTCTGTCAATTCTTCTACAAGACAAACACTTACTACATAACTTTAAAATGTGATATGCTATTCATTAATACTTGAAACTTTGTCATCATTCTCAAATTGCTCTAATATACAGTTTATGGTGTAACACTACAAATTGTGTTGTCATAAAAATAAAGCATGTTTGGGTGGTGTGATGCAGCATGGCATAAAGCAGAGTTCAGCCCATTTCCCTGACTGCTGCCGTGTTATTCTTTATATAATCAGTCACAGTATGGTGTAAAGTACTGAAGTGATTATGATCCAATCATGGCACTCTGTAGTGGGAGTTTAAATGAATCACAAATGATCTGTGGAGCTCATCTTTCATCTCTTTCATGGAACTATTTTGTATCCAAAATACTTTTTTTTAAACCCTAAAGTAAGTGTACCTATGTAAGTTCTTACTACATTAACAGTAACATATTGGAACCAAATGCACTGATTAAAACGTGCCAGCTGAAACTGAAGTCCAAATTGCTTTTATGGAAAATTAATCAACATACTGGGACCAATTAAACTGTGGAAATCAACAGGACTGTGGTGCAATGACAAAAGAAAACTGCCACAGGTATAAAAGTAAAAAAAAAAAATAAAAAAAAAAAGGTGATACTGCCACCTCTCGGCCAAAAGAACATTCTAGTTCACAGGATTCAATAGTCTCAGGTTTGGCCACAAATGCAGTTTAAAAAGAGCAAGTTTACAAATGGACTTAAAATAAGAATAAATAAATCTTTAAGAATAAGGGAGATGTAACTGCAGTCTGCAGTAACTACAGGGGAATAAAGTTGATTAGTCACACCAAGAAGTTATGAGAAAGAGTAGTGGAAGCCAGGCTGAGGTGACCATCTGTAAACAACAGTATGGTAGAGCACCACAGACGCATTATTTGTTTTGAGAATGTTGATGGAGAAGTATAGAGAAGGACAGAAGGAGTTGCATTACATGAAAGTCAGTAGGAGTAAGACAGAGTACATGTGTGTGAATGAGAGGGAGGGCAGTGGAGGGGTGTAGAGAGAAGAGGTGGAGAAGGTGGAGGAGGTGCACCTTGTAATGACAAGTGTGTGAGAGAAGAGAAGAGTGGCAGGAGTGATTTGTAATAGAAGAGTGTCTGCAAGAGTGAAAGGGAAAGTTTATAGGACTGTGGTGAGACCTGCGATGTTGTATGGTTTAGAGACAGTGGCATTGAGTAAAAGACAGGAGGTGGAGCTGGAGGTAGCAGAGCTGAAGATGCTGAGGTTTTTGTTGGAAGTGACGATGATGGACAGGATTAGAAATTAGTTTATTAGAGGGACAGAACATGCAGGACTTTTGGAGTCAAGTGAGAGAAGTCCGATTGAGACAGTTTGTGCAACGCAGGGAAATGTGGTGTATCGGTAGAAGAATTCTGAGGATGGAGCCACCAGGAAGGAGGAAAAGAGGAAGACCAAGGAAAAGGTTTATGAATGTGTTGAGGGAAGACATGCCGGTAGTTGGGTTGAGAGGCAGATGTAGAGGACAGGGGGGTATGGAGACGGATGATCGGCTGTGGCAACCCCTAATGGGAGCAGCCGAAAGAAGAAGTAGAAAATATTCAAAACTATTGGGTCTACTAGTTATAAGTATGGTATGTGATTTTTGAGTATTGCATTCCACATTTAGTCCCAATTTGCTCTTATAATTCCCTCCACTCTTCTGGGAAGATGTTCCACTAGATTTTGGAGTGTGCTTATGGATATTTGTGTTCCTGGTACTAATTTAGGTGAGGAGACCTACGGTACAGTCATGGGTTCAAAGTCCTCTTTTCAGATGAGAGCAAGATTTGTATTTCATTTGGAAACCAAGGTCATAAAGTCTCACCAGACCTGAACCCCATAGAGAATCTATGTGGTATTGTCAAGAGGAAAATGAGAAACAACAGACCAGAAAATGCCAATGAGTTGAAGGCCACTGTCACGGAAACCTGGGGTTCCATACCACCTCAGCAGCGAAACAGACAGATCACCGCCACGCAGAATTGAGGCAGTAATTAAAAAAATAAAAGAAGCCCCTACCAAGTATTAAGTACATATACAGTAAATGTACAGACTTTCCAGAAAGCCAACAATTCACAAAAAATGTTTTTTTGATTGGTCTTCTGAAGTATGTGAGCCAAAATCATCAAAACTAAAAGAACCTAAGACTTAAGTTTTACAGTTTGAGTTGAATTACTAAAATAAATGAAATTGTTATATGGATAAGCTTGAAAGTAATAATTGTATTTTGCAGGTGATCCTAAAATTATGTAATAAATTATGTGTTAGGTGAAGCAGATGACAATCATGCAAACAAAAACTTTAAAAAGGCGAAAGTAACAGAACATTTTTTTTTAACGAGGATTGTTAAGTTAACAGGTTTTTACGGTGTCTCAATATACTAATAATAATCATACAATAATAATTTTATATCCTAAATAAAGAATTTAACCCCAAAAAGATATTTTTTACATTTTTGTTTCAAAGAATGTTAAGAGAATAGAAAATAAAATTTGTCATTATGACTTTTTATACATATATATATATATATATATATATATATATATATATATATATATATATATATATATATATATATATATATATATAATGTTTTTTTTTTTTGTTTGTTTTTTTTGTTTTTTTTTTCTCTTATATTGTGATCAATATGATTTCAACTTCACCTACATTTCCGTCCAATTCAATATTACACATTATCCACGTTCACTCTATTTAGCTTGGATTCTCTTCTGGAAATCATTATGTAGGTGCTTTGTCCTGCACATCTCTGCCATGATTGCATGATCTTTAATGCAGCCTTAAAGGAAATAAACACTCTCTTGCACACTCGGACTAATTTTCTCTGTAAGGACGTCCCCTACAGGGAATATGCAGGTCATTGCAGGAATTAAAAGAAATCGTTATTTTTGTGGTCTTGCTGGTGATACTCACTTAGGCATTTAGAGTCTCCACCTACAGGTATAAAGTATATGAGATAGAACCTGCCACTATCTGGGGTCTGGACATACTTCTGTTTAGCCTGTTGTGGAGAAGAGGCTTTTTCAGAGAGCACCAGATTGTTGATGGGCACATGTACTTCCCTAATGGTCTATTTGAAGGTGAGAAGGTGAGACTGATGCATTGCTTTTAGACCTGTATACAAAGTGGGAAAACTTTCATAACAACTGAAAAATAAAAAGTATTAATAAAAACAAAAGTATTATATGTGGTCAAATCAACTGTTTGGTTCATTCTTAGAAAGAAAAAAAACACAGATGAGCTCAGGGAGAATACACAATATACACTAAAAATATACAAAAATAATTATAAAACCTCTATGTCCCTGATGTATTTAAATCCTTCAAATGCAGAAATCGATATGTTACTCTTATGGAAGATTACCAACAAAAGTAACAAATTAATTAAATAAGTTAAAATGGCAAACAAAAGCAAGAGGTTGTTTTCAGAATTCAGGGTTGTGTTGCCAAAAATGTGCCTTTTTCAAGCAAACAAAAGCCAGGTCTTTCCAGGAAGAACCCAAAGACACATTCTGTGTCTGGTCATTATATTCCTTCTTATGTAACACCAACCCTCACTGCAAATATAATGGTGGTTGAAAACATCTTTTTATGCATTTGGCACACAATCCTATTTTTGAACACAGTCTCATTGTGAACCATTCTAAACAAGGTCTTATTTACTTCCCTATGGTATCTTACAGACTTTGGCATTTGGCACTTTTGCAATGTGTCTCTTTTTGTGTCTAAGTTGCATAACAATCTCATTGTACTCAATGTGTGTGTATTTATCTAGTGTGTACAACACTCAAATAACGTATACAAGTGTATCTCAATAAATTATAATATCATTAAAAAAGTGAAACTCATATATTATATAGATTCATCTCACACAGACTGATGTACTTCAAGTGTTTATTTCTTTTAATGTTGATGATTTTGGCTCAAATTTAACAAAAACCCACCATCTCCAAAAATTTGAATACTTTATAAGACAAATTAAAACAATATATTTAGTGAATTGTTGGCCTTCTGGAAAGTCTGTTCATTTACTGTATATGTACTCAATACTTGGGCTCCTTTTGCATTAATTAATTTCCTAAGATCAGCGTGGCATGGAGGTGATCAGTCTGTGGCACCGCTGAGGTGGTATGGAAGCTCCGTTTTTTTTTACAGTGGCCTTCAGCTCATTTGCATTTTTTGGTCTCTTGTTTCTCATTTTCCTCTTAACAAAACTCCTGGTAGACGGCTGTGCTGACCTTGGACTTGATAAAACACAGTGGACCAACACCAGCAGATGACATGACTCCCCAAACCACCACTGACTGTGTAAACCTTACACTGGACCTCAAGCAACTTGGAATCTGTGCCTTTCCTCTCTTCTTCCAGACTTTGGGAAAATTGTATTTTCTTTCATCTGAAAAGACTACTTTGGCCAACTAAGAAACAGTCCAGTCCTTTTTGTCCTTTTCCCAGGTAAAAAAAACCTCTGACGTTGTCCCTGGTTCAGGAGTGGCTTGACACAAGGAATGTGTCAGTTGTAGCTCATGGATATGTCTGTGCGGTGTCTTATAACACTGACTCCAGCTGCAGTCCACTCCCCCAAATTCTTGAATGGGCTTCGTTTCAACTTTTTCTGCCACATTTTTTCTTTCCATTCAGCTTTCCATTAATGTGCTTGGATACATGTGCAGGGTGTCAATGATCATCTTTTGGACAACTGTGAAGTCAGCAGTCTTCCCCATGATTGTGTAGACTGAACCAGACTGAGACACCATTTAAAGGCTTAGGAAACATTCACATTTAATTAGCTGATTAGAGTGTGACACCACGAGTCTCCAATATTGAACTTTTTCACAATATTAAAATTTTCTGAGATACTGAATATTAAGTTTTCATTAGCTGTAAGCCATAATCATCAAAATTCTTATTCTTATTATTTCTGCTTCTCCCATTAGGGGTCGCCACTGCGGATCATCCATCTCCACACCCCCCTCATCAAAATAATAATCATCAAAAATAAAAGAAATAAACACTTAAAATATATCAGTGTGATAAATCTATATAATATACGAGAAACTTTGTTAATGATATTCTAATTTATTGAGATGCACCTGTAAATTATAATCATTTGTGTCTTAGATATACTGATTCTAGTAATTATCACACTTGAATAGTGGGTATATGATTCAACGAACACAAAATCAGATGAGAAAATCACAATATCACTAGTACAACGTTTACCACAAAGGCCACCACTGGACACAAGAGAATTGAACTGCTTTCATGAAGCGCGATCCTTAAAGCACATTTTTAGAGAAGTAGTGAATACATATTGTACTGTATATATACCGATTCAAAAGCCCCTGCGAATGTAGGTCAAACCCAAAAGGCCAAACCAAATGTAAATAAATGTTTTAATGAACAAAACAGACATCTAATAGAAAGTATTAGAAACAGGATTATAAAATGAAAATAAAATGCATGAACATGGGGTTGCCAGGTCTCAGCAAAACAACATTTCCCCAAAAAAATCCAAATAAATTTGTTTACCATGGTGTGTGCACATTTATAATTTAAAATAATGCACTTTATAGACTAGTATTTGAAACAATCAACTCTGTTTTATCTTTTACAGAATATCCTATAGTATTATTATTATTATTATTATTATTATTATTATTATTATTATTATTATTATTATTAGGGTAATAATGGTATGGGACCTTGTAGATACACTTACACATTGCCCTTGTTTCGAATAGACTTCTGAGCCCTAAAGTAGAGTTGATATTTTTTTGGTCCCACCACAAATTTACAAAAAAATGCATTCAGCTAATAAATAGTAGTATTCAGCGAAATGTTCCTATAAGCAAATCCAAATGAAATAATTTTTTTTAAATATTGTTTTGAAATATCAGTAAACTTGTGGTAAACCTAAACATGTTGTTTTATTATAAAAAAATCAAATGTTCTCACGTTATTGTGAAATGTTATGGATAAAAATAATTTACATTTTACATTATACATGTTTTCAACAACACAGTTACTGAAACCCTTACTAAATAAAGTGAAACTAGGATGCCACATGACAAACAGAAAGTTTCATTAAGTGAAAGGAGTCCAAGTGAAAAGTATGTGCTCTCAACTGGCTCATGTTTTTAGCATTACTTTTGACTTTGTCAGGCTGAAAAGCTCAACCATAGGGCTACTATCACAACATTAATTAATTGTGGTAATGTCTCAATCCATTTAACATCCCATACCTAAAATATACCTTTTTATAAGCTATCCTACTTATATTTTAACGTACACTGTAGTCGTGTTACATAACCTTTAGCTGTTACTTAAACACACTCAGCCCTATGACATATCCCGGAAGACTCCGCAAGTCTTTAGCAAGTCATGTGCATTTTTTGCATTATTTGGGAAGTGGTAACTCAGTGGTTAAGATGTTAGACTTCTGCTTGGATGGTCATTAGTTCAAAATTCAGCCCTACAAAGCTACCACTGTTGGGCCCTTGCGCAATGCCCTTAACTTAACTGCTCACGTGCATTGCTGTACAAAATACACAAACCATGTACTTGGGTAGAGATACACTAGGTATAATATTACCCCAGTAAAAACTCCAGTAAAAGCAAAAATGCCAAAGTATCCAAAGTACTATGATTTATTATGGCTATAATATTTTTATTATCATTTTTGTCACAAGACTCTTACTGAATCAACTCAGTTTATGTGAAAAGACTCTAATGTTACTCTACTAATGTTGCACAACAATCTATTAATAGAATGATATTAATTATTTAAACACTGATATCTTTTAATAATGAAAATGATCATGAGCCCAAAACCATATTTTCGACTATTTACAAAAAAATAAAAACACAAATAAGGCCATGAGTGCTGTGGCAAGTTCGAGTCAGTAGTTTCTTTTATTATTTATAAGTCTCTAAATGTTCCGCTTGCTGTTGAACTGACGCTGAGCTCTATGTTGGTGTTGAGTAGATGCCAGCAAGCACCAATCAAAACGAGTTCAAAACAGAGCGCACGCTTCACCCTGATTGGTCGATTGCTGTCTGCTTGACCAGTTAAATTTCTATCCTCGTAAATCAAGTCAAGTCAAGTTTATTTCTATTGCGCTTTTCACAACAGACATTGTCTCGAAGCAGCTTTACAGAAATCAACAGTCAAGGTGAATGGTGTTGTTACAACCCTAGGTAGCCCCATGTCCATACTGGTGTTCTGTATGTGTGCTTTGTGTGCAGGTTCGATCCACTCCAGAGTTTGAGGCCTGCCCTACCCTGGCTGATCCCGCCTCCTTCATGATGACATCATCCACCTGTTTCCTATTTAAGGAGGAAGGAGTGAAGCAATCGGAGAGAGTTGTTGTAGTGGCGTTCTGACTGTTTGTTTTGGTGTTCGGGGTATAGCTTGGTTGTTGATGTTCGTGATTTTGACTTCTGACTGTTTACTGACTTTGAGCCTGTTTAGTCCCTTTGACTACTGTTGTTTGTATATATTTCTTTTGTATTATATTGTTATATCTTTGGGCACTGTACATATTTATTTCACTGGCATTAGGGGTGTGGCTGCCATTTACTTTGGGTGAGGGATTGTTTTGTCTTTGTTTTTGTAGCAGGGAGTTAGGGAAGCTGTTTGTGTTTTCCTTTTCTTTGTTTTCAGGAAGGGTAGCTTTCCCAAAACAGTCCTTTTTGTTTATTGTTTTGGCCTTGGCCCACCATGAAGACAAGCCTGTGAGTCTGTGTACATATATTTCTGTGTTACAATATACCAGCACCTGTGTTGCAAACCTTTGTGTGTGTTTATGGTTTGGGGTGTGTTTGGGTTGTCAATTTATAAGATCCATTCTTTTGAATCCCGAGCTAAATACTCTGTCCGGCCTAACCCTAGACTGGGTCGTAACAGATTTGGGGGCTCGTCCGGGATATCTTATTTCGTGTGTCTTCGTGTATCGGATTGCGGTATAATGGCATTTGATTTAATCACGTTCACTTTGTGTCCTTCATTAGAGGTATTTGATGGGTGTAGGAAGGATGATCTCCTCTTGATTGCTGACTTTTTTTAATGTGTCCCTTTGTCGGACTGCTAGCAAGAAGGTAGTCAAAGCGGCACTATATGTGGCACTCGTGGCTCAACAGGTCTTACCTGAAAGGGAAGCACCTCCAGGAGGCGCTGTGCATAGGACCCAACCTACCCAGGCTCCTGGCAGAGCGGAAGCTATGACTGAGCCGGAGGAGGTTGAGTTAAGTTGTGAGCAGCCCCATGCTCGTACAGTGGATCCCGGTTGGCAGCTTGCGCGCTTGAAGTGGAGATTAAGCGGCAGGAGTACCAAACGCAGTTCTTGCGGGTCAGAGAACGGGAGTTGGAACTTGAGGGGAAAAAGCTTGACCTGGCAGATCAGTGGCGGAAGCCGGTGCCTCTGCCACGAACGTTTAGGTCCTCAACAGTTGCCTCCCCGTCTCCTGTTGCCGCTGAGCACTCCAGGCCACCGTCCACCCCAGCCGAGTCCTCAACGGTAAGCCCGCTTGCCTTTGATGTTAGCCGACACATTGGGTTAGTGCCAGTATTTCGGGAAAACGAGGTTGATGCTTACTTTGCTGTATTTGAGAGGATTGCTACAACTTTAAACTGGCCAAAAAGTTTGTGGACTCTGTTATTTCAGTGTAAACTGTCGGGAAAGGCATAGGAAGCGTGTTCTGCACTTAATCTAGAGCAGAGTTTGGATTATGAGACCGTGAAAGCTACAGTGCTCCGTGCATATGAGCGTGTGCCGGAAGCATATCGGCAAAACTTCAGGAACACTGTGAAGGCTGCTAGCCAGACTTATGTGGAGTTTGCTCGTGAGAAAACCACGCTGTTGGATAAATGGTGTTCAGCAAGTGGGGTTAGAGATTTCAACCAGCTTAAAGAACTTATTTTGCTGTAGGAGTTTAAGTCTTGTCTACCTGAGCAGCTGGTGGTTCATTTAAATGAGCAAAAGATCGACACGCTGGCCAAGGCCGCTATATTTTCAGATGAGTTCGTATTAACTCATAAAGTTGTATTCAGTCCTCCGTCATCTCGGAAGGATGTGTCTGCCCCTTTGGCCAACCCTGCCAGTAAAATTCGTACTGTCCCTAACTCTTCAGATGGTTCCCGCCGCTGTTTTTATTGTCATGAGGCAGGGCATGTTATCGCAAACTGTCCAGTGTTAAAGCGGAAGCAATTGAAACAGCAGACGGAGATCAAAAAGGTGAACGCAGTAGTGGGTCCCCAAAGCACCCCTGATGAAATAGAGCCAGTGTCTAAATCATTTGTGGTTTCAGGTTATGTATCTTTTGGTGTTGGCCAGGATAAACAGCCTGTAAGTATATTGAATGATACAGGCTCAGCGCAGACGTTTGTGCTGGAAAACACACTACCATTTTCTGACGCTTCGTATGCTGGTAGTGATGTACTGATTAAGGGTATTGGTATGGAGGTACTTCGTGTGCCATTGCACATAGTATATTTAGAAATGGAGAATCTTTCCAGGCTAGTGAAGGTAGCTGTGCGCTCTGAGCTACCAGTTGCAGGTGTTTCAGTCATTCTAGGGAATGACGTAGCTGGAACTAGCGTCTTCTCCTTACCTGAAGTAGTTTCAGAACCTGTGAGTATTTCCCCTTCACCTAATGACATGCACTCCTCTGTGTTCCCTGTTTGTGTGTTGACACGGGCCCAGCAAAGAAAATTGGGTGATGTGGTTGATCTTTCTGTGTCTTTTCTGTCTCAAGAGGAGCCTGTTGAAGAGTCTAGCGAACCGCTTGATGTGTTGCATGAGGGATGTGCTGATAACGGCTTTGAGATAGACCAACCAGTAACACGTGACCAGTTAGTGGCTGCTCAGAAATCTGACCCTTCATTAACACAATGTTTTGAGTTGGCAGCGAATTAATCTAGTTCCGAGAGGTACCAGTCACTGTATTGTATTGAAGATGGGGTGCTGATGAGGAAATGGTCCCCCGTCAGTCCTGATGATCGTTGGTTGGAAGCATTCCAGCTGGTGGTTCCTTGTTTATTTCGGAAGCATGTTCTTAGTTTGGCTCATGATTATCCTTGTTCAGGACATGCAGGGATTCGCAAGACCTATCAGCGTATCTTGTGTTATTTTTTCTGGCCTGGTATTAGGAGTGATGTTATAAGGTACTGCAAGACCTGTCATACCTGTCAGGTAGTTGGCAAACCCAATCAGGTTGTTCCGCCGGCTCCCCTAAACCCCATTGTGGTCAGCACAGACCCGTTTGAACGGATCATTGTGAATTGTGTTGGACCATTGCCTAAAACCAGCTCTGGTGACTGTTATTTGTTAACTGTCATGTGTGCTGCTTACCTAGATGATGTCATCTATTCGGATACCTGGGAACAACACTTGGAAAAACTAGAACTCGTCTTTACACGTCTTTCAAATGCATCTTTAGTTTTGAATTTGGACAAATGTGAGTTTGGCAAAGGAGTTGTCATATTTAGGTAAACAGGTAGGGCAAGGGGTGGTGAAGCCGTTAAGTGCCAAGGTTCAGGCCATATGCATGTTCCCAGCTCCTAAGACAAGGCGTGATCTCCGTCGGTTTTTAGGAATGGCTGGATATTACCCGTGTTTCTTTAAGAATTTTTCGGATGTGGTTTTGCCCCTTACCAATTTATTACGGAAATGTGTTTCGTTCCAGTGGTCCCAAGAGTGTCAGTCAGCTTTTAAGGCAGTTAAACTCTTCCTAACTAGCTCCCCAGTTCTGTCTGCTCCAGACCTGAGCAAACCATTCAAGTTGGAGGTTGATGCCAGTAACACAGGTGCAGGTGCGGTGCTTTTACAGGAGGATGATCAGGGGATAGAACACCCTGTTTGTTACTTCTCGAAGACGTTTTTAAAACACCAGCTTAACTATAGCACGATTGAAAAAGAAGCTCTTGCTTTGCTGTTGGCCATTCAACACTTCGAGGTCTACCTTAGTGACTGTCTTACTCCTGTTCAAGTTGTTACTGACCACAACCCCCTAGTTTTTTTTAACCGCATGTGTAATACCAATCAGCGGTTAATGCGATGGTCTCTAATTATACAGGGATTTAACTTGGTGATTAGCCATAAGAAGGGAAAACTAAATGTTCTAGCTGACACCTTATCCCGTGGTTAGAGGGGTTAAGGGTTGTTTTGTTTATTTTTATTGTGAACCCAAGGGGTTCACACTTAGGTGGGGGGGGGTGTTACAACCCTAGGTAGCCCCATGTCCATACTGGTGTTCTGTATGTGTGCTTTGTGTGCAGGTCCGATCCACTCCAGAGTTTGAGGCCTGCCCTACCCTGGCTGATCCCGCCTCCTTCATGATGACATCATCCACCTGTTTCCTATTTAAGGAGTGAAGCAATCGGAGAAAATTGTTGTGGCGTTCTGACTGTTTGTTTTGGTGTTCGGGGTATAGCTTGGTTGTTGATGTTCGTGATTTTGACCTCTGACTGTTTACTGACTTTGAGCCTGTTTAGTCCCTTTAACTACTGTTGTTTGTATATATTTCTTTTGTATTATATTGTTATATCTTTGGGCACTGTACATATTTATTTCACTGGCATTAGGGGTGTGGCTGCCATTTACTTTGGGTGAGGGATTGTTTTGTCTTTGTTTTTGTAGCAGGGAGTTAGGGAAGCTGTTTGTGTTTTCCTTTTCTTTGTTTTCAGGAAGGGTAGCTTTCCCAAAACAGTCCTTTTTGTTTATTGTTTTGGCCTTGGCCCACCCTGAAGACAAGCCTGTGAGTCTGTGTACATATATGTGTTACAATATACCAGCACCTGTGTAGCAAACCTTTGTGTGTGTGTTTATGGTTTGGGTTGTCAATTTATAAGATCCATTCTTTTGAATCCCGAGCTAAATACTGTCCGGCCTAACCCTAGACTGGGTCGTAACAGTGTGTATTTATCCCTGATGAGCAGCCTACACACATGTAGTGGGATCCAATTGGCACTGGTACGTCCCTAGATGGTACAAGATGTTTGCGAGTTCGGCATCTAATTCTTTAAAGGGCCATAATCTTCATGAGGTGGGACGTGACTGAAGCTGGCCAAACCTCAGAAAGCCTCGGGATGGGGAGAGAAAGAGAAGCAGTGGAGAGAAATTAGCGTAGCTGCTGTTCATGATATTAACAGCAAAAGTTGATAATGTGCATGTGATCAGATGTTTTGGAGCACAAGGTTATGATGTGAGACGTATGTTATGTGTAGGCTTTGCTAAAAAGATACGTTTTGAATCTGCACTTAAACTGGGAGAGTGTGTCTGAGCCCCGAACACTGTCAGGAAGACTATTCCATAGTTTAGGAGCTAAATGTGAAAATGCTCTACCGCCTTTATTGGACTTTGCTATTCTTGGAACTACTAGAAGCCCAGAGTTTCGAGATCTCAGGAAGCGTGGCTGATTGTAGCGTGTTAAAAGACTGGAGAGATACATGGGAGCCAAACCATTTAGTGCTTTTATAAGTAAGAAGTAATAGTTTGTAGTCTATTTGAAACTTAACAGGAAGCTTGTGCAGGGATGATAAGATTGGGGTTATATAATCATATTTTCTTGACCTTGTAAGAACTCTGGCTGCCGCATTCTGCACTAACTGAAGCTTGTTTATTGATGATGCAGGACAACCACCATAAAAAGGAACAACTGATTTCACAATATATAGTTGAGCAAAGTACGATATTTGACTTTGAAATGTAGTGAAGTAAAATTCTCCCCAAATGGAAATACTTCAGTAAAGTACAGATACACACAAAAGCTATTAAAACACAGTAACGAATTACATTTACGTCCTGACTGTCCACCACTGCTCACTTGTATGAATGAGAAAGTTGCTCTGGAAAAGACAAAAATGCTGTAAAGAAAAAGCATTTTCTTGATCTTTTCTTGCTCTTTATTTTCAACATTATCAATATTGTGATTAGGTCACTTTGGCAAGTCTGTTACCCAAATTTACATTGAAAGTAAAATATTAATTTGGAAAGATAATTGTAAGTGAATCATAAGTAAATGACTCAATTAGCACATGTTCTTTATTTTATGCACTTCACTTCATTTAAGTTTAACCACCAACTGCAAATGTTGCTAGCAAAGAAACCTTGTAGAAATAAGTGCATTTAAAATAGCACCTCTTTACAGTTTCATTTTTTTTCCTTCTCAACCTATTTTCTAGTTTGTAGATTAGCTGAGGGTTAAATAATGTGCTGTAGAGGACAGTGGGGAAATGTGTTTCAGAAACACTGCTTTTGGCTCCACTTATACTTCTTTTAAACATATGGATTATTATTTTTAATGCGTGACTGAAAGTATTTTCCTTCCTTTCAACTGAACACTAAATAGTATCCCTTCTCCTAATAACTAGTAACATTTTAAACGAGGATGTTGCGCAGTTTGAGAGTTTCCAAACTCAAATAAAAGGAACAATTCAACAAATGGCCTGTAAAAACTGAAGAAGAGAAGTTCCCATTTTTTATAGACAGGGAAATTTATATACAAATATATAAATACATAGACACAATACATACAATAAAATACATTTATTGCGTTTTGTATAACAAATACATGTATAATGTAATAAACCTGTGCTATCAAAACCCAGGACAATATATCAAAAGCAATACATGTTTAATGCATTATGATTAAACTTGTTTATAAACATTCTCATAATCAAAGCATTTAAAGTAGAAATAGTGCAGTAATTCACAAAGTTTCGGTTATCCAAAAAAAAAAATCAAATAAAAAAAATTACATGCTGTGTCGTAATAAAAGTAGAGAACAATAAACTTTCGTTCCTCTTTATGTGTAACACTTCTTGACACTGAGCTCGTGTATCAAAGTGTAAAACAAAATCCACGTATCGTTTACAGGATATACGTGAATTTCAGAACTTTTGATAGCATTTGATACATCCTCTTTCTTTCTTCACTGAAATGGCCTCCTCACGTTTTGTGTAAACACATATGATAAATTTTCTATCAGATCCCTCTGTCTAAACACATGCTTCAGTAAAGGGGATAAGACCTTTTGTACAAACGATAATATCGCTTCAATTTTCTTAGAACCTGCCTAGAAATCGTCTAACAACTTCTATATGAAACATTAATGAGGTTTCTTTTTGACCTGAAGGAAAAAAAGATCCATTGTTGTGTTTTTTTATTGAATGCAATTCATTCCATATGTGGCAACTCACAACCATTTGCCTGACTGAACAATCCTGACTATAAAATTATAAAGGCTTCAACACTTTTGTTACAACAGATGTATCTTTATACCTTTATTAGGGTAAATTGTAACTTTATCATCTTTATTTCCTTTGCCCTAAAGATATTTACACAATAACAGGGAATTGTGTAATCTTTATATAGCCATGGTTCCTGGTGACAGATACATTCTAAGAGCATGAAAGATAATTCTTCCATCCCAATTACAGTTTATTACTCTTTCTTCTGAGTTCAAGCCTCCAGTCAAATGACTGGAACTGAAACTCTTTAATTCTGGAATCGAAATTACAAATCTGCATCGTTCTTACAAGTAACACTAAACTAAACACACGTCTCTGATTTGTGAGAACTTTGTTACTTGACAAAAAGGATGATTTTGAAGTGCTTTCTTTACCCAAACAGTACCCAGTCTTGTTGGTTGCATGTAGGATTTTGGCATGATGTTTTATCATCAAACACTATATTTGTTTAGATTATACATTTTTAAAATGGAGTGTCTGAACTGTAATTTTTCAGGAATTATGTCACTGGTTGCAGATATGCATCCAAGCATAAAGTAACAAGAAATACAGAGAATGATAGAAATAATAAAATAATAAAAGAAGAGGTAAAACAATTCAAAGCGTATAAAAAAGAAAGCAGTAACAGATAAAGATGGAACCAAAGAACATCCAATCAGCTCATGTACAGCCACGGCCTAATAATTCATATTAACCTCTACAGGTAAAACTGAAACCCTCTGAGCACTTGATTCATTTTGAAGGAAAGATGAATTTCTGAAGACTTGAAAGAAGCAAAATGGCAGCACGGGTTCATCACTTTCAATTTCCAGACATCTATTCCAGGTTAATGAACCTATTTAACTAAAAGTTTGGATAGCTGTAAGTCTAGATTTGCATCATTGTATGCAAATGTACAACAGTTGCATTATTGTACTCCCGGACAAAATGCCACAATGCAGAACTTTTTCATGCTGGTCCAATTCTTGATGGGGAGACTTGCTGATTATCTGAAGAGAACACTTTAAAGAGAACAGAGGGAGAGAGAGAGACAACTGTAAGCAGACATTCATATGCAGCAATAGAACAAAAGGGACATATGGGCAAATACTTAAACTAGAAGTGTAAACAATAATACAGGGAAGAAGCCAGGTTCGATTCTAACTCTCTGGGAAACTCTCCCTGTTATTGCCATGGTAACATGCTTTCACACCAGTCTGTTTGAGTTTGATTTACATTGTACGTAATGAAATCAGAAACAGAGAAAAAGGTTGTCTGAGGGATGTGCCACTGACTAGCTAGAACATTAAAACCACTTACAGATGAGGTAATTGATTGTCATTATAATCAGACGACTCAAGAAATGGGATACCAGATTAGTTTTAGACCAGTCAGTTCTCAATTTTTTGGAAGTAGAAAAAAGTGTAAGGATCTGAGCATTTTCTGGTATGCAGTAATTAGTAACTATCAAAAGTTGTTTAAGGAAGGTGTCCTGGGCTGACAAATTAGGTTTTCTTTTGCTTATCTGGAAAAAGAATGCATCATGATGCATCTTGGAAAAAATTTAAACCAGCAGAGACAGTGTGGCACTCTGGGGAATGGTATACTGGGAAACCTTGGGTCATGGTATTTATGTAGATGTTACTGCACCTACCTAAACATGTTCAACTTTCATGTCAAAGGTATTCACTAATAGCCCCTTTGAGCACCACAATGAATCGCTGAACAAAGGGTTCAGAAATAGTTTGAAGGACTGGACAAAGTGGTTCAAGGTGTTGACTTGGCCTCCAATCTGATTGAGCATCTGTAAGATGTGCTGAACAAACACAGAGGCCCCAATGCACCACTTAAAGGACTTTAAGGATCTTCTGATCACCTATCTTGGTGCTAGATCGCACAGCACACCTTCAGAACTCAGTAGACCTCTGGTGATGCATTTCTACAGCACTACAGCTCTTTTTATTGGATTGTTTTTACCTCTTGCTGGTCAGTTTAGCCATTTATACAGGGCCTACTTTTTTTTTTGTTTGTTTCTTGGTTTATTTACCTAAACTCATTTAATCCTAACTACAAGTAATCCAAAGATATCTGTTACAAAATCTTCCCAATATGTAAAATTGCCCTTATATGCCTTATCACTGGATAGAGAAAGGCCTGGCAACCAAGAATATATAGCTAACAATAACATAACTAGACACTGATTAAAAGCTAGAAACGGATGAGTATACACTGTGTATAGTAGAATTAGTGGTTACTTTCTTTACCATATACCTACTAACTGATAAATAAAGTAGGCCTGCCTAGTAAAGTAGCCAGCAAATGTAAACATCCCAGCAATGCTTCTATGCTCTGTTTAGCTCTTTCTGGTTCCCTGCTGTGTTTATAATGAGTCATAAAGATGGTTATAAAAATGTAGACTTTATAAACGCCATACAATGTAGCTGTGTCTGATAGTGTACATTTTATTAAATATTTATCTAAAAAGTATATTTGGTTATTTAAAACAAAATATATATAATATATATATATATAATATTAAATGCAAGTCTCTGTGACTATAAAATGATGAACCAGGCAACCATAAGGATGTTGCTGGTTACTATGAGAACCAGGCTTCTCATCAGTTTTGAACTCAAAAATCTAATTTGTTTGTGTGCACAACAGTGTTTTTTTTCTTTCTTTCTGGAGATAGAATAAGAAAACTTTTCAGTATAGCAACAGTAACTTTGTGATACAGAAAATTGGGCTGATAAAAAAAAAAGAAAAAGAAAAGTGTTAACACTTACATATTTCTTTTTTTTCTTTTTCCTTTATAGTAAAAAAAAGTATTTTTTTTTTTTTTTTTTTTAACAGTTTTCACTACAGTGTTATGTTATGTGTTATGTGGAGTCAAATACACTTATTTTCTGCTTTATTAGGAGTACAAGTTCGTCGGCTTATTTGTGAATTTTCCGTATGTGCAATACATAAAATCATGCAGATGCATGCCAAAAAAGGGAAAAAAAAAAAAGGCTGGTGTGAGGATTTCAGAAACTGCTGATCTTCTTGGATTTTCACAGACAACTCTAGTCTCTACAGATATTAACAAATGGCAGAAATTCTTTGCTGATGAAAGAAGTCAGAAGAGAATGGTTTAAGGATAGAGTGTTTCCAGCTGACACAAATGTAAGCTTTGGTCAGCCACTCTTTACAACCATGTTGAGGTGAAAAGCATCTCAAAGTGGAAACAGGCTCATGAAAACGGCACGGCTAAAGGCTGAACCAAGTGATGTTTTTGCAATGCTTTTCTACATTGTGAGAACAGATCTAATGCACCGCTGTACCTAATAAAGTAGCCAGTGAGTGCTTTTCATTCTGTATTTCATTCATCAATTATTATCTTTCTTTGCAGCACTTACTTTTCTCTCGCAGACCCTGGCCGAATCTGCGGTACAGACGATACAAGCCCCAGAACAGCACACATTTGATGGCCACCGATATCAGACAGCCCGTTATGGTAGCAGCCTCCAGTATGTATGTTTTACTCTCGCCCCAGTTAGTAATGGTCTATGAAGAAAAGCAAAATAAGTTTCAATGCTTTGTTCTGATTTTTCTTACCCGCATCCAGACTTCTAACAAGAAATATGTAGCAGAAGCTGGACAATTTTCAACTATATACAGTGTTGAACAGAATCATGGACACAATGTAAACAAGTCTGTAAATAAAACTGTGTTTCCAGACTTACTGAGTATAGGAGGTAAATGAAATAAGCCAGCTGAGGTAAGTTCTGGAGGGCAAAAATCCATACCAGTGGTTTCACTTCTTTCAAAACCTGAAAGAAACAGATGAAAAGCAAATCGTAACTAAGTTCAGATAGTGATAATGGCACGTATGCATTAAGTTGTGTATGGCCAGATCAGATCATAAAATGAACAACGATTCCACCATTACCATATATATTTATTTCCTTGCTGAAATATCTATACAATCAAACCAACGTCTGGTTTGGGTGATCATACAGGTCTTATAGATCATTGCTAAGGGATAATACACTGCTCCGACCTGACCCAAAACAGAGAGTTGTTGCTTCTGCCACACATAGTTGTGGAGGTTCCTGCTTATACTATGGTGTCATAATCACAGTCTTGATGTCACCCAAATGAGGATGGGTTCCCCTTTTGAGTTTTATACAGGTCGGTATAGAATTCTGTCCTCACTAAACCATGCTCAGAGATAGAGTTATATTGATTTTAATTCATTTTTATAAATACTTATAAATAAGAGAAGTGATTATATTTAAGGTGTTTCATTTCCCTTAGTGTTTTTAGGATTTTTTTCTGGATGGATGCTAAGCTCCTCTATATTTGAATTGAGTCTAGTTCAGGATAACTACCTGCAGTTAAGAATGGAAAGCAGTTGAACGATAAACATTTTTATACAAATAAAGAACAGAATTCTATAGACATTTGCATGAATCAGATTCATGCTTGTTCGGAATATGTGGAGAAAATACTGTATTTATCCACTATCTAAAAAAAAATAAATAACAGAGGTGCATTATAGAAAATTAATCCTTATTATAGAATGCAGAGTTCACTTCTCAGTTACGTTCAGGAGGTGCATTGGAACCGAGAACATCACAAATCCTTTAAAACTTTCTAAGCTTATATATATAGTGACTCACAGAAATGCCTCCGATGGCAGCAGTGATTACTGCCCAAAAAACACCAATTCCCAGAATGATTCTGTGAGCGGTGGACACAGAGGGGCCTGAGGTCAGGATCAGGATGCACAGGCACACCTGGTAAACAGGGTAAAAAACATTTAAACAGACATTTGTTACTTCTTATTAGATGCAAGGTTCCTTATAGGCTTGGCTTGTAACTAAGTAACAGTGCAGGTTTTTGTAATGAAAAGATAAATGAATAAAAGATCCATCGTGTGCGATATTAATGTTATATAACCACCAAGAAAAAAAAAAAAAGAAAGAAAAAGTTACAAGAACCTGGTTATAATTAGTCACATTTTGGGTGAGTCGTTTTAGCACATCGTAATTTTCCCGTTTGTTCCAATTTCTTTTTCCCAGATTGTGAGGGGTCTCTTCAGGTCATTCCACACGTGTTTAATAAGATAGAGATCTGGGTTCTAAATGGGCTATGCTACAATATTTAGCCTCTTTTTATTTAGTAAATGTAATTGCTTCATTCTGAGCACAGTCACATGCCCCATTATAAAATGTTATGCACAGATATGCGACTAGTTTCTTATTAATTGAATTGTGTTTGTTGCTTTATTCCCATTAAAGGGTGAAAAGATATCTCACATTTGTACAGAAATGTGTATTTCCCCTGTAGCAACTTAGACCTCCACACACCCTTCATTCAACTTTCTTTTGGGCTTCTCCCGTTAGGGGGCGCCACAGCGGATCCTCCGCACGTTTGATTTGGCACATGTTTTACGCTGGATGCCCTTCCTAACGCAACCCTCCCCAATTTATCCGGGCTTGGGACCGGCACTAAGAGTGGCTGGGGATGGTTCCCTGACCGGGAATCGAACCCGGGTCGCAGCGGTGAGAGCGCTGCATCTTAACCACTAGACCACCAGGGGACCGTACACCCTTCATTCAACATAAAAAAAAAAAAAAAGTCAGATTAAGAAACCCATAAATGCACACTACTGAAAACTGAAACCACATGTTCTTATAATCAGCCATGCTCAAAAAGTGTTTACTTAATATCCTCACTTTATTTATTTGTGAATGAACACAAATCAAATAAAGCACACTCCAAAATCTTTTGGAACATCTTCCCAGAAAAGTAGAGATTATTAGAACAGCAAAAGGGGACTAAACATGGAATGGGACGTTCAAAAAGTACGATCTGTATGTACTTTTTGAACGTCCCATTCCATGTTTAGTCCCCTTTTGCTGTTCTAAAAAGTACATACAGATCGTATGGATGTCGACATACTTGTCCACTGTTCTCATTAACCAAACATACCATGTCGGAAAGAGCTTTTTAAGATTTTTCTTATATTGAAACCACTTCCTGTATTCTATTTAAGAATGCTTAGAGATAAGCACTAAAGCATTCTGAGTAGTAATGATGTTATCCAGCTACACTGGGCCATAAAATCGAGTGAAAGGGTAACTATTGAGTAACTCTGTGTTTCAATGATACAACCTCTTAGTTAAGTCTTAGTGTGAGAACTTGAGATTCGGTCACTATGCCTTTCTGTTATTTTCACTTAAAATATTTACACCTATAGGCATTTACTGTATTTAATAAATTCAATAAAATAGCCCTGGTTTAAATTTCATTTATAGGGTGTTTCACCAAGCGTATTATACAATAATGTCTAAATGTGGAGTAGCAGTAAATTAGCGTTCAACAGAATGCCGTTATTGCTGCAGGACAATACCCAGGTTTTTTTTCTTTTTTCCCTCTAAACATAGGTCATCGGAGCGTTTGAGAAAACCATATTGAATGAAAAATAATACTGATAAATCAAAATGATAATGGATAAACTCCTCCTATAAACCTATAAACACCAGTGGTGGATGAAGTACACAAAGCATGTACTTGAATTAAAGTAGAGATAAAAAGTAGAGTGCTCCCTATAAACTGTCACTTGAGGAAAAAGTACAAAAGTATTTGAATTTGTGTTATTTATTTAAAGCCACAGTAGATGAATAAAAACTTCACTCGCTACATTATTAATACAATTATAAAATTAATCCACACATAAATTAAAAGGAACGACTGATATGATTTTGAAAAGCGGTAAAGTTAAAGTAAGTTTCTGTTCTTATATACTTAGATAATTGCTGTTTCGGTTCCATAAATGAAGAAGGAAAAAAAAAATTCTCAAAAACATGATAAGCCATGTTTTAAAAATAAGATGATGTGGATGGCAATTTCATGGGAAAACTTATATCCATATATAATGTATGTAAAATGGTAAAAGGTAAAAAAAAAAACTGAACAGACCTACACTTAAATCCGAGCTGATATGTTTACAGACACTTTGAAACAGAAATCTTATCGAGACAGTCTTGTGATTTCAGTGATTTCCACTCACCAGTCAGCTCTCCTCTATCGTAAACCAGATCTAACCTAGGGAGGATGATGGCTATCACATGCTTCCTCCAAGACAAGTGAAGTCTGCCAAGTGCGTCTTTTCAAAACGTGTTGCAGGACCCCCAACCACCATTTGTGGTTGTGTGTCCATTGGAACAAAGCGGGATCGCTTTACATTTGAACATCTGTACACACTATGTGGTCCACAAAACGGTCCCAAAAGCTTCATACTACCACCACCTTGCTTTATTTTTTTACCTAATAACATTCTCTTCTTTGCTAGAAGCCTTTTTCTTTCTTATTGCGAACAGCAACAAACAACAGTTGAGCCAGTGGAGCAGTGGCTTTTTATTTCCCACAGTACTCACAAGCAGATTTAAACTCATTACAGACATGGAAGCATCTGTTGAACCCGGATTTTGGGGGATTTCTGGGGTTTTTTTGTGCAAAAAGTTGCAGAGACTGAAATGTCTACATGTCCCTTTACAAGTGCAGGTAAACGACAGTGCTTCGACATTTGTGTTGCGCTCGATTGCGGTGCGTAATTAAAACAACTTACCTGTGCCTGGAGATCAAAAGTCACCATAGAGAAACAGAGATTGAGCAGGCAGTACTGCTCCTGCAGGCTTTCCAAAGCTCCACCCACCCTGAAGGCCATCATGTTGGGCCTTGTGATGAGCAGAATAACACAGATCAGGTGCGCAACACCCAAACATATGATGCACGCAAACCGCACCTGCAAAACAATTCATTGTTACCTGACTGGATTCTAGTTCAAAATATATTGAACATTTGTTGACATGATCCTGCTGGTGCATCAACCAAAAAATTATTGGTGAACTGACTCACACAAATAAACCGTTTAAATGGGTTTGATCTTGGCACTATATTAATGGTATATAACACCAATCCATGCTTCATGCTTACACCATTATACAGTGACATTTAAGAATGAATAGGGTCTTGTAAACTTATACTGGTGTAACCATGTCATGTGGTTTGGTCTTAAGCAATAGACTTCCTTTTTTGCGTAATTTCAACATTTCTGTGTGTTTTGCTCATTCTGTGGTGCATGAATCTTAGATTCCTGTGATGTTTTGCAAGCTTACAGCTATACCAGGCCAAACAGATACACCAAAGTAAGAAGTTTTGTGTGGAAGTGTTGATGTTGAAATGGCGGCCTGTGTACCGTTAGCAGGGTCTCTTTCTCTTCGGGTACGACGTAGTTGATGATAGAGCGCACCATGAGCACGAATACGCACAGCCCAAAGACAATCAGCTCCTGCTTGTTTTCCTGCAGCACGCCTCGAACGATGTAGTAGAAACAGAACGCTGGGGAAACATCACAGATATTTATAATATTTCATAGTGACACACTGGCTGATTTGCATTTCATCATTCATTCATTCATTCATTCATTCTCTCCCGCTTATCCGTAATTCGGGTCGCGGGGGCAGCAGTCTAAGCAGGCCCCTGCCTTTGACTGCTGCCCAATCCTCATAGCACCGTCCCTCACGGTCCCTCCTGCAGGTGGTGAGCCCACGGGAAGGCGGCCCCACGTCACTCCGACATCACGGACCTTGATATTTCCCTCGTAAGGGACCCCCGGAGCATAGAGGGTTAAGGGCCTTGCTCAAGGGCCCAAGAGTGGCAGCCTGGCGATACCGGGGCTCGAACCCCAGACCTTCCGATCGGCAACCCAGCGCCTTAACCGCTGGAGCCACCACTCCCCCAATGATTTGCATTTCATTCGTCACAATTATCATTTTGATTTATCAGTATTATTTTTCATTCAATATGGTTTTCTCAAACGCGCCGATGACCTATGTTTAGAGGAAAAAAAAAAAAAAAAAGAAAAAAAACCTGGGTACCTGCGAAACCTCACAAATTGTAAACACGTTCGCTCGAGTGATGTGGTTTTGAAATTTGTGCCAAACTGTCATGTATATTCGAGTGCACCGACTGCTCATGTCCTCCTTTTGCTATACGTCAGATTCGAATGGAAACTTTGTTGTACAGTTAAGTACAACAACAAAAAAATGCTCGACTTAATAAAATCATACTGATGAAGAAAGATCGTTGTTGGAGAACTCTGAATAATTTTATCCTTCTTTTATCTGAAAATCGCTGCTGCGTTCAGTTACTAGGGACACAAACTTGTGTTAACAAGTACCAGAATAACAAGTCGAACAATGAAGAAAGTAATGCAAATAAAAAAAACCTGGGTACCTGCGAAACCTCACAAATTGTAAACATGTTCGCTCGAGTGATGAACAAAGATTGTTGTTGGAGAACTCTGAATGATTTTATCCTTCTTTTATCTGAAAATCGCTGCTGCGTTCAGTTACTAGGGACACAAACTTGTGTTAACAAGTACCAGAATAACAAGTCGAACAATGAAGAAAGTAATGCAATTAAAAAAACCTGGGTACCTGCGAAACCTCACAAATTGTAAACACGTTCGCTCGAGTGATGTGGTTTTGAAATTTGTGCCAAACTGTCATGTATATTCGAGTGCACTGACTGCTCATGTCCTCCTTTTGCTATACGTCAGATTCGAATGGAAACTTTGTTGTACAGTTAAGTACAACAACAAAAAAATGCTCGACTTAATAAAATCATACTAATGAACAAAGATCGTTGTTGGAGAACTCTGAATGATTTTATCCTTCTTTTATCTGAAAATCGCTGCTGTGTTCAGTTACTAGGGACACAAACTTGTGTTAGCAAGTACCAGAATAACAAGTCGAACAATGAAGAAATTAATGCAAATAAAAAAAAAAAAAGGAAAGTAAACTTTTATGTTTGTTATATAAAGTTAATGACTACCAATTTACAGTATAAATCATCATCAACAGCACTGGAATGCATCCTGGTTTATGGTTTAATTATATTCAGAATAATGATACAAAAAAAAGCAGCCCCGATCATTACCATTTATAAAATAGTGTCAGTTTTATAAATTATATATGACTTCTTACCGATGCCCACAAGCTGGACGATGGAGACGGTGAGATCGTCATTGTCACCCTTTTTCTTCTCATTCTGGCTCTCTTTGGAGATGTTGAATATAGTCAGGATGAAGAGCACCACCATGGAGAGGAGTGTGAAGCAGAAGTAGATCTTCACAGGGCCCTGGAGCTCGGATAACTTCTTTATCTGGAAAAAAGAAAGAAGACTGAATGAGATGTGAGAGACTGAGTTTAAGGGAATCATGCCCCAGAGAAAGATGACCTACTGGTCCACATGGTGTGGGTATCAGCTCGCCATGCCTCGGCTTCAGGTTTGGAGAAGGACCTTCCATGGTCTCTTGGCGCTGAGGCAGCAATGGACTGCAATGGCAAGAATCAGAGAGGATATTGCATTACTTATTGAATTATTTGTAAGTTATTCAAAGCACATGCACTGATCACAGGAGTTGATGAAACACAATGCATGAGAGTGTGTCCGCCTAGAACAATACAACATGCATGTAAAGTTTTCACCACCTCACGCTGTGCATCCTGATTATTCCACATGGTTCATCACTCATCTTGCCTGATATACACAACTATTATTACTATAACTATCTATATTTTTTATTATTATTACTTTCATGCAAAGATGATCGACTCATTCTTCGTCTTTCTTCGCTACCCCAAAAACTCTGAATTCCACCCAAAAATTTTTTTGCAAAAAAACAAGTGTCAAATGACAACATCTGGACCCTACGTAGTGTACTACGTCTAAAAAGGGAGGAGGGGTATTTGTAACCAGCCCCTTACCGCTAACCTCGACCAATGCAACAAGTGTCTTTGGCTGAACGCTTACCGACTCTCGTCCATTGCGAGACATCAATCCAGGACACCGCTACTTTTCCTTGTAGGTTAATCATGTACATGCGGTTGTTGTTAGATGTCGCTTACATTTTAAGTAACATTACATATAACGGGAGGGGCTGAGCGATGACAACACGCCTACTTCCTCCTTTACAGTCACGCCTTTTTACCAATCAGTAATGCGTATTAAAATTGCAATATATCTCATAGTAATTTTTGATTATTATTTATGTTTCCCATTTGTTCCGCAAATACCACAAGTAATTAAAAATATTTATTATTATTCATAATAAACGTCTTTGATGATCGTATTTACTACAAATAATACATTAGAAGGTGTTTTTAGGTGTACTGCGCAATTGTGCGCAGCTAAGATCTTACTAACGAACGAGAATAGGTTGTTGAACTCCCAAATGAGTTCCCACAGCACACATAGTGCACTCGAAGGCTATTGTTTCGGGCCCGTTTGGAGTGCGCTTGTGTAGGGAGCCGGAAGGTACTTGGTATGTGAAGGAAATAAACGCCGACACGTTGTGGTGGATCAGAGGGAAGTGTGGCGGAGAGGGGTTGGATCGGCTGTGTTGAATAACAACAAACCGTGAGAGGTTATTTGAATGCGGGGTTTGCAGGAGCAGCTCACGGGCTCGATCTTGGAGCACAGGTTCAACTTTTCGAGGACTAATTCGAGCGTCCAAGCGACGGTAAAGTGGTGCAGGTTGGGCTTGGAGAGGTGATTTCCCTTTCGGTCAAAGCAGACAAGGAAAATGTGGCAGGTAACTCGCTTTTCTTCACGCACGTTTAAAATGGTTTTGCATTGGGCGCTTTTTGGTTTGCTGGTCGGATTGTTTTCTGGGATTGTAATGTCGCGCACAAGGTAATGTACTTTGCTCCATATAATCCAACACGACTCTCCTGTTGAACTATTGGACTGCTGAGTATAACTCATCACCCATAAAGTGTTCTATAGGTTCACGCCATAATAAACATCCACGTCTCTTTAGATTGAGAAAAATACTTAGTTCAGGTTGACTTGTACATTTACACACCAAATGAAGTGCCACAATCCTGCATTTCACCCAATAATTCTCATTTCCGTCATTTTAATTGCAAGCCCCGCCCAGTTACTTGGCAAGTTGATTAGCTGGGATCTACTGTAAAAACACATCAGTCATTGCATTGAAACCAGTGACGGGTTCCTTATTTGACAGCATGCTAAATGTCTTTTCTCAAAATTGATGTGTTGGAAGTGAGAAAAATGGGCAATCTCAGTGGCCAACTTTTGATGGTAAAATGACCGGGTCAGATCCAAACCCAATCCATGAGTCATATCTGCCCAATGCTTGCTGATGAGATGGGAAGAGAAGGTTTGCATGCTTGGTCCGATCTAACTAGTGAAGCTGAGTTAATGCTGGTAGCGATAGAAAGATGTCATCATGGCTTGCTGTGTGTGGGTCTGAGTAGCTGCAGGGATGTCAAAGTCCTCATGCTGATTCCTGTCCACCTCCAGAGGCAGCTACAGTGAGCACATGAGAATCAGGTGTAGGTCTGGTCTGATGGATCAAGTTTTCTTGTATGTTTTGTGGATCTGCAGGGGCACATTATCTGAGAAAAAGAAGGCACCAGGATGAAGAAGGTAAGCAAGTTCATGTTGTTTGAGATAGGAAGGTGTCAGAAGATGTAGTGAATCACAGCTTACAAGGATTTTTGTACATCATGTGGATGGCAAGGTGTGTCGGTTACTTTGGGAAAAGAAGGCAAGGCGGAGGCAGTGTGATGCACAAACCTGGCATACACATGTTGATATTACTTTGATATGTACTGCCTACTTAAACATTGTTTGCTGACCTTGTACACACTTTCTTGTCAACAGTATTACCTAATATCCTAAGGGTTATTCCTTATTGCCAGTGGCCTCTTCAAACATGATAATGCATCAATATATGACCTGTTCAGGAGTGGTTCGAGGAACCTTACCAAAGAGTTCAAGGTGTTGACTTGGCCTCCAGATTTCCCAGCTCTCCATCCCATCAAGCTTGTTTGCTGTACAGACAAGTTTGATTGATGGTGTCTTGGTGTAAGATGTCACAGCACACCTTCAGAGATTATTGAAATTTTTTTATGGTTTTAATGTTATGGCTGATCAGTGTCTATTAAAGAAAGAGTCACGGGAGCTACTGGTTAGGTTATAAAAATGATCTGAACTACTGGGTGGTGTGGCCTGATTCTTAAGTTAGTACCCTGAAGTGTTTACTTTCACTGATCCTATTAATTGTGCAAACGTTTCTGGCCTTAAGACTTTCTGTGGCAGAAAAACCTGTTAATCGTTAAAAAGCTTTACCGCCGGAGACTGTTAAACAAACCACATCATCATGTCTGTGGCTTTATTTGTTTAAAAAAAAAAAAAAAGAACCACATTTGTGATCTATGGTTTATTATTAGGCTTAGACTGCGTTCAGTGTGAAGTTACGATTACGAATTCACACATCTAAAAATGCGAGTTCCTTCTCTGTAACATCAGATTGATATGGCTGCTTACATCATTAGCAGTAATCCCATTTTTCCTTTCAAACAAGTTCTAGTGTATTGCTAAGAGAAGATTAACACAAAGACGGCCATGTTTTTCCTGCATTGAACATCCCCAGGTGGAGAACACCATTACTCCTTTACCAATCACAAAGCAGAAACCATAACGAATTAGAATGTGCGCATTAATACACACCTAAGATGGAAATCGATTCCACAACTTCTGACCAATCGGTTGGAGAATTCAGCGGCGGTTTTTGCTAAGAATAAAACGGATTATTAAATGCAAAATGGTGGCCACGGTTGTATAAGATTTACATATCAGCCAGGTGTTAAATTGCACTAGTCTTCAGTGACAGTTATTACATGAGGAATCATCAGATTATTGAAAATCAACTGGATGATGGGGTCCATTCTGTAGGCAGCTGCTGGCTCTTAGGTCATTTCATGGTGAGTAGTAGTATTTTACGACGAAGAAAAAAGCAACGTAGGTAAAAATAGGAACGCTTTCTTGTCGGTTGCCTTGACTCCACTGTGCCCCTGATTTACTTATTACTAGCCTGCAGCCTTATTACCGCTTGATAACACTTAAAAGAAAGCAACAAGGTTGTTTTCTGTCCTTTTTGTGTACAGTATTAGACTTTTGTGATAGTGTTGCATTATTCCTATTTGAGTTATTTTATGAAATTACATGCAATTTCTCATAACCTGTATGCAAGTATGCAAGACTGGGTGAACATTTTTTTTGTATTCAGTTCCTTATTTCATCAGCCATCTCGTTGTTAAAATGCCTCTGGTTTTCCACACACTCACACAAGCAATGTTTGTGATTGAGAATTCTATATTTATGGCCTAACACCCAATTGAATTGTAATAATTATCTTCAAGCGTATTCTGTGGGTGCCAATAATTTTGCCACACATATTCTTGAGGTAAAAAATTTTTTTTTTTTAAAGTAGAATGGACCTCTGAGCATGAGTATGAGCTTTTTGAACATCCCATTCCACATTTATTCCCCATTTAATGTTATAATAATCTCCACTCCTTGCGGAAGATGTTTAACGAGATTTTAGAGTGTTCGTGAAGATCTGTATTCATTCATCCACAAGGGTTTTAGTAAAGTCAGGTACTGAAGTAGGTAAGGAGGTCTGGGGTGCAGTCAGCTTTCCAATTCATCCCAAAGGTGTTCAGTAGGGTTGAGATCAGAACTCTAGCAGGCCACTCAAGATCTTCCACTCCAACTGGTGTAAACCAAATCTTCATGGAACTGGCTTTGTATATGGGGCATTGCGATTGCAGGAGCAGGTTTGGGTCTCCTAGTTAAGGTGAGAGGAAAATAATATTTTTTTACTGCACCAAAGGACATGCTATATAATTGCGTGACTCTGACTTTGTGGTAAAAGTTGTGGGAAAAAATGCATACAACTGGAAAATTCAGTCTCGATACGTTTTTCTGTACAGTGCAGTAATGTTGAAGGGTGCTAATATTTTTGTCGACTGTATGTTAATATCTAGTTAAGAAGTCAATACGCACATGGTTATGTTTTGAGAACAGGAGACAGGGTGATCGCCAAATGTCTTGGATTTAGAACAATGTAAACGGAACAGGCTGCCAGCACTGGTACATACACAAAGAACAGAAAGGTCTGAGAACCTTAAATAGTAATAACCACTAAACATGGTTCTTATGCTTTCATTTGTACTGGAGATTGTCTAGTAATTGCACTCATTATTTTTCATTACGGAAATATTCATTTTAGGGCCAGGTGAATCCGTAGCTTCTTTCTTTGATTGAAAAGAACACGTCAGAGACCTATGCTAATCACTGTAATTGTGCTAATTACACAGCTGCTGTATGCGTTCTCAGCTTTACCTGAAGAGGTAAAGCTGAATTCTTGCAGCTTGAATCTGTCTTCATCATCGAGAATTGCTGTATGCGTGTAGATTTTGCATTTTTGGAGAATGCAAAATCTAGCATTGTTAATTTGGGGCTAGCATGTTTAGCAAGACGCATTATTTTGTGCATGAGCGGTACAGAAGAAGGGTCTATTATTATTTGTTTCTTTTTTTAGGAACCTTGTACTATGTACTATCTATGTTAAGCTGTCAGGGTGAGTGTGGTGTTCAAGGCTGGATGAAGCAAAACAGAGCCTAACAATACTTTGTGTTGGGTATAATAAAACCAGACATAACATGACAACTTAGTCGATTGTCTTCCTGTAACAGGACATGTTTCTGTCCGCTTGTATCACTGTTTTATGTACTAAGCAATATTTCCATGTATAAATAGATGACCCTAACCAATTATAGTTATATTTCTGTTATTCTTTCCATTAACCTGTACATGTGTTCATAAGGACTGGAGCGAGTATAGCCGATTTGGCCGATCAATGGGTGACTGTTAGTGCTGCTCCAAGGCTTTGTATGTATCTCACTGATGAGACTAAAAAAATTGGTGGTAACTCAGGCTTATTTATTGTGTCAAGGCGGGACATGTTTAGCTATCAAGTGTACAATGTTTGTACATATTTACATGAAAGGTTTGTGGCAAGATTTCAGGCTAACATGAAGCATTATAAAGCACAGCAAAAAACTCGTAAACGAAAAGAAATAGTTCCTCATAGCCCCCATGCACATGTCATTGCAGGAATCTGGCACAAGTTTAAAAAAAAATTGTTAAAGCAGGGTTAGATATGAATCTTTACTGTTGGTCTTTAACTCAAAAAATCCTCAGATTTTACCCTTTATTTACTCTTGGGTAATTTCCAGAGATCAGTTAAGTCTTCCTGCTCATCTAACATCCAGGGATTGTAAAAGCTATCATGTGCATCCTTTAGATAAAGTAAATTTTAGAATTTTGTTCCTAATCAACATATCTTGAGTGCATTCAGAGCAGAACAGTGTGTGTTTTTTTTTTCTTTTTTTTGTGTGTGTGTGTGTGTGTGTGTACACTTCAGACGTTCAAATATTTGCCATTTGCCACATCATCCGCATGTTTGATATGGCATATGTTTTTACGCTGGATGCCCTTCCTAACGCAACCCTCCCCAATTTATTCGGGCTTGGGACCGGCACTAAGAGTGGCTGGGGTTGTTTCCCTGATCGGGGATCGAACCCGTGCCGCAGCGGTGAGAGCGCCGCATCCTAACCACTAGACCACCAGGGGACCTATCCTTGTATTATTCAATTAATTAAATTGATTAATGTTTATATTATTATTATTGTTTGCTTACTTTTGGTGTTCTGTGCATGATTGCTTTCTTATGGTTATTGGTCGGTTTGCGTGGTTCACTAAACCACAAAGAAAAACCTCAATAATAATGAAACAAATATGTGAACCATTATAATGATGCATTGCCATGTCAAAATGTATTCTTTTGGTTGAAATTTAAGGTATAATAAAAACTCGAATAAATGTATAATATATTTCTCTACACATAAAAAAAAAAAAAAAAAGATTGATTGTTTATTTAAAAAGGTCAGTGGATATTATTACAGTTAGTTGCCTCTGGAAGTTCTTTGCCTTATACTGACTTTTTGTAGTGTTTGAAGCTGAAGCAAAGCACAGACTCCCAGACTAATGCGTTTTATAACTGCATGGCTTCCCGAAATCTGGAGAAATCTTTTACTTTGTTTTTGCTCTTTTTTAATTAGTCATGATAAGGTGACTGACTGCAGTCTAGAAAATGCTGACGAAGCTTATTGAAACACTGTAAAACCAGTCATGAGCACACACCTTATGTACATAGGTGATACACACACACTTCAAACAACTCCTCCTATGTAAGACTTAGACATAGGCAAGGAGTAGTTGAGAGATAAAATATGATGACTGCTCATAATAAGAAGAATGTTCTACTAAATACACCAACTTCTGCTCTTTATTACAGAGAACATCCAACTTCCACTACTAGACTCCTCTTCAGCTCTTCCTCTTCATCCTCTGATTGACATTTCACTCTTTACAATGGAGTAGAACTGCCTCTTTACTTTCCTCCCCCTGTATCCTTAAGAGTGGGCGCCACGCTCACTATATGCGCCATGCCGAGCAATGGCCACGCGGGGAGATCCATGTTCTCCAAGCTTCTCTTGCCGTTCAGGAGGCAGCGCCAGGAGCGAGTGATCTTGGCACGCAGCGAGAGCATTCCTAATGAGCATGTCTTAAAAGTCACCATTACGGAGACGACGGTGATCGAGGCCGACGCGGGCGTGTGGAATTCCCGAGCACTGTTGTACCTCGCATTGTGGTACTTCTTCAGCTTTTGTACACTCTTTCTCAACAAGTATATCCTGTCCCTGCTGGAGGGAGAGCCGAGCGTCCTGGGTGAGTGAAGTCTTACTGCGCGTATTGAGTGTCACTAATGCATGATGTAAATAAAGTGTCTGATGGTTGTGTACAAAAGGTATAGGAGCTGAAAAACATATGACAGTGTCTGTATTAACAACCCTTTTAGCTTTTAGCAAATGCACAAGACTTGGGTGTGTTGTTTTTATTTATAAAACGCACCCATACCTACTCTGGATTGTCCAGAAGGACAAGTTTAGGAACGTTTTTTTTTTTTTTATGTGTGTTATAATAGAAAAATAATCAGTGTCAGGATGTCGTGATTCATTCCAACTTTTTTTTTTTTACTCATTTTATTCATCTTGTACCCCTTTGATATTTTGATCACTTTTTTTTGTTGCGTTTATTACTGAAACACACCTCATGGTTACATTTAATATAATTAAATAATACAATTAATTAAATGATTAAAACAAATTCAATAATTACTTTCTTTTACCACTTACCTAATGGCATCTATCAAAAGTCATTGTCTCGCCAGCTGCATCTCTAACACGTTACCTGATTGAGAAATCGGAAAAAGCGCAAACATTTTCCCATGAAATAGAAGAAAAAAACGACAGACAGAAAACGCCCTGACGAAACCTTGAGGAGAAACAAAAACAACAACAATCTCAAAAGTAACACCATATCAAAAACACGTTTATCATTCTGAGCCTGAGATGATGTAGAGCCCCTGCCAGGCGAGTCCACGTGTACGAGTTTTAAATAATAACATAACAGAAAGACCGCATTAGAATATCCCCTCTTATTTGAACTGCAGCCCGATTTACTACTTATGCTGTAACAGAAGATGAATCACCTTCTTCTAACCAATCGGATTAGAGAATTCATGAGCGGTTGTCTATTACTGTATAGCAGCAGTAATGAAAGTAGTGCCGGTTCTAGTTGATATCACAGGCTTTTATTAAAGGGAACAAGAGTAATATAAGTAGTATATAACAATAAAGACGTTTCCTTCAAGGATATTTAAATGTAAATTAAAGAAAGCAGGACCTTTTAGTTTGAGCGTTGATGTTTATTACCAGTTTCCCACCCGGTAAACTTGTGGGTTGCACTGTTTGGCTGTACGCGATGCAGCTAATCTGCTATCACAGCACCTTGTGAATATCGTCAAGCTTTGAATATTGTCAAAGCGATTTCACAAAAGAGTGAACTGTAGCCAGTGCTGATTATTGTTATTATCATTCCGATGAACTGGATACTACAGGTTTGCGAATAGATCATTTACACCCTGGAGCGTTCATAACTGAAGCACCAGTCAGTTTCTTCGTTCTGCTCTCTCCTTTCCCTGTTTTTAGGTTTAATTCCACGTGTCAGATTTCTCTGGTGCGTGACATCCCAAACTCATCTTCTTTTTCAGGTGCTGTGCAGATGCTCTCCACCACAGTGATTGGCTGCTTCAAGATGTTTGTGCCTTGCTGCCTGTACCAGCACAAATCCCGTACTGAATACCCGCCCAATTTTCTCATGATCATGCTCTTCGTGGGATTAATGAGGTGTGCCTGTCTCTCTCTCTCTCTCTCTCTCTCTCTCTCTCTCTCTCTCTCTCGCAGTTTGTTTTTCCTCTTAATCAGTTTTGTTAGCAGTTTTATCACCCAGCAACCGACCTTCAAACTCGTGTGATGAGTGCACATACAGTGGTGGTTGCTAATCAGTGTCCTGATTTCTTCTTTTTTTTTTTTTTCTTTTTTTTTTTTGCATGTTTATCACACTTTGTTTCAGATCATCAAACTAATTTAAATATTAGTACAAGAGAACACAAGTGAACACATGATTTTTTTTAAATGAAGGTTTTTATTATTGAGGGAAAACAAAATCCAAAACTACATGGCCCTGTGTGAAAAAGTGTTTGCCCCCTAAACCTAATAACTGATTGGGCCACCCTTAGCAGCAACAACTGCAATCAAGCGTTTGCGATAACTTGCAGTGAGTCTGTTACAGCGCTGTGGAGGTGCTATGGTCCATTCATCTATGCAGAATTGTTGTAATTCGGCCACACAGGGCCATGTAGCTTTGGATTTTGTTTTCCCTCCATAATAAAAACCTTCATTTAAAAACTGCATGTTGTGTTCACTTGTGTTCTCTGTTACTAATATTTAAATTAGTTTGATGATCTGAAACATTAAAGTGTGACAAACATGCAACAAAAAGGAGAAATCAGGAAGGGGCAAACATTTCTTCACACCACTGTATGTGCTATTAGTAGGGTCAGCATTTATTTGCTTTGCACATGAGTTTCTGTGCATAGATACAAAATGAAATCGTACTGTACTATAAACCCACCCTAGATTGCATTTTGAAATGAGTCATGTGCCTAATGAATTCAAGTTTGGATACTTCCATGGCGAAAAAAAGGTGTTTGATTTTGCAAGTGTCATGACACGTTACAGATTGAATCTTTTATGGGGAATATAATCCAATGAGTCCAATATTAATATGTAAAAATGTAACCTATACAAAACATTTTGGTTGTTTGTCTTCTAAAAATAACTCAACACACACCCATTAGTGTCTAAATAGCTGGCAACAAAAGTGAGTAGCCCCTAAGGGAACATGTCAAAACTGTGTAAGCACCATTGTTATATAGCACTGCTTTAATCCACCTGGGCATGAAATTTCCCAGAGCTGCACAGGTTGTTGCTGGGATCCTCTTCCACTCCTCCATAATGACAAAACCTAGGCCATCTTTGTGGAGAGCAACCATTCTAATTATTAAATCCTCAGAGAGTCCTTTTCCATGAGGTGCCATGTTGAACATCCAGTGGTCAGTATGAGAGAATTGTACTCAAAGAACCAAAATGTAACTGTTCTAATACAAGATACACAAATTTGTATGGTCCTGTCAAGCAGACAAAAACATGAACATCATGAATAGGACATGTGGCTTTGCATGGTTACACGACCTACAGGATGCACTCACTTTTGTTGGCAGTTTTATATATAGTTTTATATATAGTCTATATATAGTTTTATATATAGTCTATATATATATATATATATATATATATATATATATATATATATATATATATATATATATATATATATATATATATATATATATATATATATATATAAAACTGCCAACAAAAGTGAGTGCATCCTGTAGGTTGTATAACCATGCAAAGCCACATGTCCTATCACGATCACGATCATTGAAGACTTCTGTAACAGATTAACACAGGACGTGTCTTCCGACATGGTTCTTAGAAAGGAAGAAGCTACTCACTGTATGAGTTTGTGTTAAATTACTTGTAACCAGCTGAAACAAAATCATCCATGCAGTAATTATCCAATTGGATATGGATATATATATATATATATATATATATATATATATATATATATATATATATATATATATATATATATATATATATATATATATACACACACACACACACACACACACACACACACACACACACACACTGCTCGACCAAAAAATAAGTCAAATAGGTAAGAGCCTCCCATTACAGAGATGTGTGTGTGAGAGAGAGAGAGAGAGAGAGAGAGAGAGAGAGAGAGAGAGAGAGAGATTTCTATAAATATATATATATTTATTTAATCAATTTGATTTCATCTTTGCTTTTCTGGCAGGTTCACCACTGTAGTGTTGGGGCTGGTTAGCTTGAAAAGCGTAGCTGTGTCATTTGCCGAGACAGTAAAAAGCTCAGCGCCCATCTTCACAGTCATCATGTCCAGACTGATACTGGGGGAATACACAGGTAACATACAGACGTTTGTAGCCAAAATAAAAAACAGTACATTTGCCGATTGTTTATTCATTAAATACTGCGTTGCTGATAAGATCTGCGTTAATGATAAACGAGACATTGTGAAGCGCTGCAGCGTTGCACAAACACTTTATTCATCTGAATTAGTATATAAATATGACTAAAGTCAGGCACTGAAAACCAAAACAGCACTCTCGGTCTGTACCTCTTAATTGCATTTGATGTGCAATTAAAATGTTAAGTGCGATGAATAGTGTGAATTTTTGTTTCAAGGCTAGTCACTGATTAGCTTCTATAGAGCCACGGAGAAATGTCTAATATCAATAGAAGCTTTTGAGAATGTTAATTTGGAGAGAAGTGAATTATAAGAGAAGCGTTATAATCAAAATAAAACAATTTTAGGGGGCCAAGCACACAGACTCAGCTTACAGACATGCCACAATTGTTGCCTAAGCAATCGCAGGAAAGCAAAGCGGTTCATTTTAGGGATTTCTAGGTAACATAAGAGGTGGGATTAAAGAATTCGAGACGAATGGTGCTAACTGGTTCTATCTATGCTGATCATGTGCGTAACCAGGTCTGCAAATCTGTCACAAAAACATACATTTGACATGCGGCGAGGTGTCACTGCCACGAGGTGTTTTGCACTTCAAGAGCAGAAGAACATCACTGGAAGACAATGAGAGATCGGGAAGACCTTCAACAAGCTCAACCCCCCGAAAATTTCACAATCATTCAGCAACGTGTGCATGAGGGTCGTCGGAGAACAATCCACATGATTTCAATTTCGAACCCACCTACTCACCAGATTTGCCTACTGCGTACTTCACCCTCTTCTGGAAGATGACGATTCAGCTCAAAGGACTTTCAGGACATATTTTAGAAGTGGCAGAACCGCTGGGAGCGCTGTATTGCTGTGCAAGGGGACTGTTTTGAAGTGTGTAAACGTAGATAAAAGTACATTCTTGTAAACAGATCTAGTCTCAAAACTTTTTCATACCACCTTATATAGAGACTTGGTTCAAAAGATATAAACATACTTCAAAACTACCCCAAAATTGGATCAATGATTGCATTAGATTCATTATATGGACAAAATTAATTGGCACCTGACATTTCCAAACATATGTGGTTCTTCCCCAAACTGTTACTACAAAGATGGAGGCACACAATTATATTGGATGTCTTTAGCTGCATTTTGGTAGCATTAAATTTATTAGCATTTAATGCTTTTAAATTAGAAAATGATTTTTAGTGGAACATCTTTCCAGAGGAATGGAGTTTTTGGAGCATTTGGCTTCAAATTTGGTCTGTAAGTTTCTTAGGCCTTCCTCAATTAGTGTGCCAAAAACCTTTTTACAACTTTGTACCAGATGGTTTTATGGGGTGCTATAGACATCCGAGCCAGAAGAATAAGACCCGGTAATATATTTATATAGGGTGCTGTTCGTGTTGGTGCTGGTGCTTGGCCCCCTAAAGTTTTAGGGAACCAATGTAATGTCTTGAGGACATTACATGATTGGAATTTAATTACAGTTAAGAAGCATGGCATTAATGGATGAATAAAAAGTTAATAGTTTTATTAGACGAATTTTAACAGTTGTGCTTACAAAAACAAAAAGAGTAGATCCCATTCATATCAGGTTGCATTACACCACCCCTGGCTAGTATGATCTTCCTTTAGCAGCACATAACAGCACACCCTGTGTGTATTATCATCCTTTACATTTCTTTCTGAATAGATGGGTTTCTTCACATGCTTAAATTTGCTTAGTGAGGAAGCTAGAGACAACAATGTCTCAATAGATCTCCGAGCACAATGGCAATAGGCGACGTACACAATGAACTTCCTACAACAAATAATACTCTTGCCATGAATTCATCTGTTAACAGCACATTGTGGTTTGATCAACAGGCCTTTGGGTGAACTTGTCCCTGTTCCCAGTAATGGCTGGTCTGGCTCTCTGTACAGCCACTGAAATCAGTTTCAACATGTTGGGCTTCTCTGCTGCTCTCTCCACTAACATCATGGACTGGTGCGCATCATTTATGTTTGTTAGAGCACTTGCTTCTAGAATCTTGTACTGCATATTAGGGGTGTAACGGTCCACAAAATTAACGGTTCGGTACGTTCCTTGGTTTTTAAGCCACGGTTTGGTTCAATTTTGGTACGTTTAGGGGGAAGAAATGCAAAAAATCAAATTGCTTGCTGTTTTTTTATTAATGCAGTTTATCATCTTTAACATTTGTGATCATTGACAGTTTATCTGTCTTTTAAAAGTTTTAAATAAAATGCCAGACAGACAGACAGACAGACAGACAGACAGACAGACAGACAGACAGACAGACAGACAGACAGACAGACATTTTATTTTTGTGAGTGCCAGGTGGAGACTAAACAATCTTGCGTTCCGCCACTTAAAACAAGTATTGCATTCGGTACACGTGCACTGTACTAATAGTCCTGTGGTGGAAAGGATCAGTATAAATACGTGTTACGTTACACCTCTAATGCTCATTAATATTAAAGATATTATATAAACAAACCCCACTGATTTGAGTAAAAACTGTTGATTTTTTTTCTTTTGCATCATAGCTTACAGAATGTATTTTCTAAGAAGCTGCTAAGTGGGGACAAATATAGATTCAGGTGAGTGTTTTTGTGCTTTCAATGGCACACTTTTGTATTTGATTTTACCCAAATTGCATGCCATATTGAGATTTCAACAATGACCATTACATCAGGGTGTTATAATGTTTTTCAACAGTTAAAATACTGTCATTAAACACCCTAAGGTATTTGATCTTTTTTTGTTTACAAGCTGCTTTTTGTGTTTTTGCTTGTGTAGTAATGGTCATTCCACAACCCACTTAATTTATCTATAAAAAAAATTCCAGTTACCTTTACAATAATGGTAGTTATAGCAGACGCTCATATCCAACTTACAACTGAGTAATCGAGGGTTAAGGACCTTGCTCAAAAGCTCAATCTAAGACCTTTCAATCAGTCAACATCTTATCTGCTGAACTACCACTTCACTAATTATTGCCAATTAGATTTGACAGAACAGAAAAAGGTTACAGGAAAACAGATTACATTATTGTGTACCAGTAATTGCTTCATGTTGGGTAAAAATACACCTCACAATACACCCTGTTGTATTGTTTCCTTTTATTTGCCCTTCCTTTTTTAAGTTACACCTAGTTTACAGAAGTATAAATAAAGCGATGAAGATATTTAAACAAATATACTCACAGTTATGGGTCTGTACATAATCTATTTGCAGATAGTTATATAAAATTGATAAAACCCTTTTTAAATTTTATGGTTTATGTATCAGGATAATAAAAATCATTTGGTCGTTAGCAGGCATTAAAATTAAACAAATACAACAGCACATGATGTATTACACCTTGCTATTATGCATCTGTACAAAAATAAAGCCAAATGTGGAAAATTTTTTGCTGGCAATCAATTTAGGAAGAGTTATAAGGCCATTTCTAAACAATTTTCAAAGTAAGGAACACTATTCACAAGTGGAAAACTTTCAAGACAGTTGCCAAACTTCGCAGCAGTGCACTTCTCCAAAAAATTTACCCCAATATTCAGAGAAATTGCAAAAACCCGAGAAATACAACTCAGACTCTACAGGTCTCAGTTTGCATGTTAAATATGAAAGTTGATGACAGTATAATAATAAAAATAATAAAAATCCTCTTCTCTCTAAAAAAGAATGTTAAAGACGAATAAGCAAAAATTCATCCACAATGAAGTAAGAAACTGATAAAGTAATATAGTACATAGTACATGTACATAGATTTCACAGAAGGTTTCTCCGTTTTGGCTCGATTTTAGTTAAATTAATAATGAAAGTGTAATGTGTCATGTGTTGTTACCTCATTTTAAGACCTGATAAGGGCCAGATGATTTTTATTATGCCCTGAGATGTAAACAATAGAATTCACAGAGGGTGTACTTTCTTTTTCACATGACTGTATGCTTTCTTTCCTCCCCCATTTCCTTTTGCTTAATCCTCGTCTTCTTAAATATAGTGTGTTTAAAATTGCTGGTGCTTATTGATAAGTAAAGTATACCAACATTGATATATTGTGAAAGTGACTGTAAACTTTGTTTATATATTTTTTTCTTTTCTCCTGTTTAGTCCTCCAGAACTGCAGTTCTTCACTAGCGCAGCTGCAGTGGTCATGCTTATTCCTGCTTGGGCCTTTCTCATGGTCAGTCTAACCTATGGATGACTGTATTTCTTTATCTTATAGTGGAAGCTTGTAGGGATTTACTATTAATTTTCTCCTAGATGCCCCAAGTTTGGTAACTACATGGTGTAGTCCATCACATTAACTATGGGTTAATAGTCCAAGTATCTTCTTGTATCTATATATTTTAGGGCTGTCAATCGATTAAAATATTTAATCAAAATTCATCACATGACTGTCATGAGTCAATAATGTAAACTCGGATAATCCGTTCCACACACCCAAAGATTTTTGCCCCTAATGTATCCGAGACAAATAATAATAAGTACACAATATAAAGTAAAAGTAAAGCAAATTAACTGGCACTTTACCTTTGTGGCAGTCGTGACTGACGTGAGGGAGACAAGAGGGAGGAGAGGAGGTGGAGGATAGGAGGGTTATTGCTTGAAAGGAGAATCTCCTTTCATGAAAACACACATGGTCACAATTCTATAGATTTAGGACGAATACGCGGGAAGTTGACCTGAGCTCCCGTTGTTTTACGCAGCGAAGAGAGAAGAGAGTTGAGCGCAAAATGTTCGCATGTTGCTCGCATGTTGCTCGCATGTTGCCCACGTGATGCTGGATGTTCGCATCGCAAGTTATCGCTCGTAATGCAGGTTACATTTTAATAAAAGTTTTTGCTTGTCCTGCAAAGCATTCGTAAAGCGTGCAATCGAAAACACTGTGCGTAAATCATCAGGACATTAAACGGAACCTTAGCTATGTTTCCGCACGGACTGTTTTAATTGCCGGATGTGTGCATCATGGCGGATTTTGGTGCTTGATTTGAGACTTGGCGCCTCAGCAAAACAAACGTTTAGCGTTTTAAAATGTTTTTAGATTTTTAGGCGTTTTTTTATTTTGTATATCTGCATAAAGAAAGGACGTTGTGATTAAATGTGGGTTGGGTTGTAGGTTTTAATTTCACCTGTCTCTCGTATTTATTTTGTTACATTTTTAATAAAAAATAGTCGAACGGAAATGCGCGCCATTAGTAAATCGGTGCCGTCAAATGAATTTGCGTTAAAGCGTTATTAAGGAGTTCATTTTGAAAAGCCCTGGTATATTTATTATTTGTGTATAATTTTCAACTCGGATGTTTGGGAGGTGTTTTGTTTAAAAAGTTTGGTTCTTTAAAATACTCTAAAAGGACAGGATTTTGAACGCCTGACTACAAGATTCCATGTGCTTTTTAAACATCCCATTCCACATTTATTCTTCATTTGCTGTTATAATAACCTCCAATCTTCTGAGTTGATCCAATCCATCCCACAAGTGTTCAATAGGGTTGAGTTCAGCGCTTTATAGCAGCAAATCTTTCACTCCAAACCATATAAAGCATATCTTCATGGCGCTCACTTTGTGTGCAGGTGTTTTCTGACGCTGGGACATGTTTGGGCCTTCTAGTTCAAGTGAAGGGAAAATTCAATGCCACAGCATTCAAAGACATTCTATGCAATTGTGTGCTTGCAAATGTGTGGTAACAGAAGAATTGGGAAGAACCATATACATCCGGAAAAGTCAAACGTCCCGCTATATTGTGTACTTACCATTCGGTTTGACGTGTTGTTCCTAGATTTCGAATTGTTGCTTGAGTATCCACATACCTTTTGGGGCCACTGTGTGTTGTTAAAGAGCATCTCTTGTTGAAATTCACAATTGGCCTTTAAAAAAAAAATACCGTAATTTCCGGACTATAAAGCGCACCCATATATAAGCCACTGAATTTTACAAATATTTTTATTTTTAACATAAATAAGCTGCACCTGTCTACACTAATGACCTTTACACAGGCTTTAACGAAAGACATGTTACACACGGTGTAACGGGTGAAATATGTTGCGCTTCCTTCAGGAGCATAGCGGTATTTTGGGAATAGCCTGCCACTGCATTTTTCCAGTATTACTGCGTGTGTTCAAGACCGAGGAATATGTCCTTATTATTTTCTGATGCTGATTTCTAAGTTTCTTTGACTAACCCGTAATGCTGTTGCCAAGAAAAATAAAAAAGCACGAGTTTTGGAAACCTGTTTTTGCTTATATGATTTCTGTTGCAACTGGAGTTAGTGAGCTCTCCCTTCACCCAGACTCAACACGTTACAACGGCTTGTATCTAAACAGTAGCTTACAAAGAAAGTCATTGTTCACTGTCTTCCTCCTTTCTTTCACAACTATTTCTCTCGGGAGTTTATCTTTTGGCATCGTCGTGCATTTAAAAAATCACCCGGTGAAAGCTTTTCTCCCTTGAAGTTTGTGAAACGGGGAAAAACAATTCATAAATAAGCCACTTTGTTGTTTAAGCCGCGAGGTTCAAAACGTAGGAAGAAAGTAGCGGCTTATAGTCCAGAAAATACGGTATATATATACACATATAAACACTATTTAAAAGCATTTGTTATTGAAGCAATGCTCAGTTAATCAAGCACAGCATGCCCAGCCCCTGCAACAGGCGTGCAACATTGCATTACAGTGAATACAATGAAAGCATTTATATGTTGCATTATTGGAATTTTTTATGCGACACTCCCATCTTTGTGTTCTCCTTAGAGGTTATTTGTCTTATCTCTTATCTCTAAATTAGGCATAAAACATTTTTAAGGGCTGAAGTAAGCGATCGCTCTGAGGTCTGGGAACGGATTAATTGCTTTTACATTCATTCTTATGGTAAAAAAAAACATTAACATGGGAATATGAGAACACTGGCGGTTTTTAGGAACGAATTAATCTCCTACACCGGGGTTCCACTGTAAGTGATATTTCTTTTCATTTTCACCACCTGCTTTTTAAATATAGTCAATGACCATGATGATTTTTTTTCGATCTTTAGCATATCATTAACATTTCAACAAACAATCACATTTGTTACATTAATGAGATCTCCAGATCCATCAGGTGCATGAATATGGGATTGTTGATGTTTTACAAACTTCACGTTTTAAAATATGTTCTGAAAAGAATGGCTGCATGTATCTCAGACATGAGACATCTCAAGCTTGGGTTGCTTCACGTGTTTTGTATAGCTGTACAGCAAAAACTAGATCCCAGATGAGGATGGCTTCCCTTTTGAGTCTGGTTCCTCTTAAGTATTTTCTAAAAAAAAAAAAAACTATAGAAATTTTTGAAATATAATTATTTAGCTTTATTTATATTTAAACAGTACTACAGTGGACAAACGTTAAAGAAAAAAGAGGAAAAAAAACACTTTGCACAGGATGTAAATAAGTAAATCCATCTCGGAACACTGCGATTTGTAATTAACTGTTTAAAGAAAATCATATTCATAAATCCAATAAAGGTTCCTTCATAGACTTTTTAAAATTTATTTTACACATTGTATGCTGGTGTGTATATATAGACATATGCACCACTGAGCAAATTGCGGATTCACAATGGCACCTGTAACTCGTAACCCTCTTTTGCACCCTCAGGATATCCATTTGTTTGGGAAAAATGGGCGTGGCTTAAACCTGACCCAGGACATTGTGCTGCTGTTGCTTTTTGACGGAGTTCTCTTTCATCTGCAGAGCGTCACGGCCTACGCCCTTATGGGACGCATATCACCTGTCACCTTCAGGTATGAGCAGCATGTGTGCCTTTAATCTATGTCGTTGTTAGCATTAAAAGCCAGACATGTGTGTGCCTAGAGGACAGACTGATCACTATAAGTGAAGTAAAGATAAGAAAGACCTGTGATGGAGATTGTGCAAACGTTTTTAATATGAAGGGGGGGTATTCAATGGTTTCAATGTAACATTGATCTGTATTGTGTTAGTATTTGGTAATAAAAAATACATTGAAATCGGTGATGTTGGGGCCATTTTGCTTGCTCCTGGCATGACTTTCCTCCATGTAACACAGACAGCTTCCTTATGACATCATTAAGTCCTGTAAGAAGTTGTATGTGATGTAATAGTAAAAGTGCTAGAATGTCCACAAACCTTTGTCCACACCTGAACAAAAGAATTCAATGTGCTTTTTAAACATCCCATTTCACATAGTCCCCATTTGCTGTGAAATTGGGGTAGATGTTCTGGGTAGGTGTTCCACTAGATTTTGGAATGTGGTTGAGGAGATTTGTGCTCGTTTAGACATAAGGAATTTAAGAAAGTCAGGTACTGGTGAGGAGGCCTGGGGTGCATTTCAACTTATCCCAAAGGTGTTCCAAAGGGTTGAGGTCAGAGCTCTATAGCAGGCCGCTCAAGATCTTTCACTGTAACACATGTAAAGTATATCTTCATGGAGTTGGCTTTGTGCACAGGGGCATCGTCATTAGGGCTGCAATGAACGATAAATCGGATTACATTTTTTAATTATTATTATATGTATAGCTTATTAGAAGTATATAAACCCCTAATTCAGGGTATTCATGTATAAAAGTGTACTTAAAAAATGCAAAAGCCACATAGTGAGTTTAACTCTTTAATTTTGACATTTTAAAGCTTATAGTATAGTGGCTGCCTGTTGAGGAGTGCATGGGGGATTTCTCCTTGAACAAATTCACTCATGCTGGGGTGATTCTGTAAAAAAATAAAAATAAAAATTACAAATAAAAATATAAATAAAAAACACATTTTGAGTATGCAAGCTGAAGCAATTTGTGTAAATCAACATTTGTATTGTATTTTGCAGGTGACATGTTGACAACCATACTTTTAATAGAACATTGTTTTGACAATTTTTGTTAAAAAAAAAATGTCAAGCCCTAACCCAGACATTTTGTTCAGTTTTGGAAAATAAGCATCTATGATATATAATTAATAAACTTTTGTATAATAATTAAACGATAAATGTGTAAATTAAATATACAAACATTGAAAACAAGCATTTGAACGTAGTAAAGCCGCAGTAAATCACATTTGAAAAAAAGATAAGTTCACTGTTGTAACAGAAAAAAGCTATGCAAAAAGAGAATGAAATGGAGCAAGCTAACAGGCTTGATAAAAAAAAATAAAATAATATGCATTGGAGTACAAATGCATAATCATTAGCTGAAAACCAAAAATTGTCAACGTTTATCGTTGCTGTTATTTGCTGCTTTAAGATTTAGTTTTTTGTTTTCGTCGTTTTAACTGAATCCATCGCTTTGTCGCGGACGAGCTGCTTACGCAACCTGATGCTCACGAGTCAGTTTGTTGTCTTGTTGTTTTGCTTATCGTGCTGTTGTTTCACCCTTATCCGTGACACCGGTGTGTGTTCTTTTCACGGGCTCGTGCATCGCTGTGGTGCTTCCATTCCAAATCAGCTTCACTTTTCATAAATTGCAGGTACAGTTATTTTTGTTGCGTTTATTACAAAATGCTCCCAGGCCTTGGACGACTTGGGACGCACACTTTTTCCTACTGCTGGTTAACCTTGTACTCTCTGCGATTTCCGCAAGTGGCAGCGTTATCTTGCTGTCATGCTAACCCGTAATTTGAGCAGGCCAACTAATTGATTGTTGCAGCCCTAACAGTTTTGCTTTTCCCAATTCAATTAAAGGGGAAAGTTTAATTCTACCGCATCCATAGACATTCTATACAATTGTGGGCCTCCATCTTTCTGATAACAGTTTGGGTAAGAACTACATATGGCTGAAAAACTCAGGTGTCTGAGTAAATTGTTTCAGATAGTGTATCTATTCTAATGGGACTAAGTTTTTCCAGGAGTACTGAATGGTTTAATGAAATGGAAGAAGGTCGGCAAAGTCTTATAATCATTACATTTATGGCATTTGGCACACACTCTTATCCAGAGCGACTTGCAATTATCTAATTCATACAACTGAGCAGGTGTGGGTTAAGGGCCTTGCTCAAGGGCCCAGCAGTGGCAGCTTAGTAGTGGGGATTTGAACTCATGACCTTCTGATCAGAAGACTAACATTGTAACCACTGAGCCAGCACACCTAATCACATTACATCAATAGATCTGTGTGATTTTTGCCCACGGTCATTTTAAGGGGAATGTGTGAGGAAATGATATTCACCAGTACAATTTCATTCCAGAGAATTTGTGCCAGGGACTATTTAAGTTGTTCTAGTGATTTGTGGTAAGATAAGATATATATATTTTTATTCATCCCACAGTGTGGAAATTTCTCTGTTACTGCAGCAAAGAAAATGTGCGAATATATCAAAAATAAAAAGTAGAAACATAATACAGTATATAGTGTACACAACACAATGTGTAAATACAAAAGAAGAAAAAAAAAAAGAGACCATGAGTAAGTAGTTACGCTACTAAGCATATTGCACACGGGTAATATTGCACGGTTTTTAATTATTGTTATTGCACATGTGTTGCTTAAAAAAACGTGGTTATTGTTATTATTGCACAGTTAAACAGTAAAAACAGTGTGTATATTGTGGTGGCCTAACACCTCACTCTCTGTCTTTAGTTCATATGTTGGATTTTCTTTAAAATTGTCTTTCTCAAATTGTCTTATTTCTCCTTTTGCCATTTCATCATTTTGCCATGTTTTCATGTGTCGCTCACAAGACCCCCTGTGAATGAGTTGTTACTATATAAATGACAGCGTATTACTTGAAGCACATTGACAGAACACATTAATAAAGCTAAAGTAAAGCTTTGGCTCTTTGCGTAATAAGCTCTGTTTTTTTTGTTTTTTTTTTAGCGTGGCGAGCACAGTGAAGCATGCGTTGTCCATCTGGCTGAGTATCATCGTGTTCAGTAATCCCATCACGCTGTTGTCTGCGGCCGGCACCATCATGGTGTTTCTGGGTGTCATGCTGTACAACAAAGCCAAACAAGTACAGAGGAGTACACTGCAGACTCTCGTCCAGTCATCCGATTCAGACTACAGGCCTTTACTTCAAGAGTCCAACATGAAAGCAGCAGACTGACTCGGACGGAACTTAAAATTCTACTAGGATAGCAGTTTTTATATTTATTTTAGCTTTCCAAGAGGTGGCGCAAAGTATTATTCCAGCTTTTTCTTTTGTGGAGGGGGGGGGGGGCAGCATTGTCCTCGCGGACTTCCTCTTCTGACTTATTAGATACCTCACACAAGTGCTCAATTGTTTTTAAAGTAAAGGGTCTAAAGTGAAGCCGATTTTTGTCTTGTCAAATTGACCAGAAGCAGTTTTGTCCGATTCCTTTTAATCCACGTATACGTGCACAGTCACGTTGCCTTCTCAATTCGTTGACAGGAAAGAGTTTGAATATGTGGAAATGAGCATCGATTCCTTACATGAGCTAAACTTCCCGCTCGTTATTTTTGCTTTGCCCGCGTACAATTGTATAGACTCCTAGGAATGATCTTTTCCACATCACCGTTTTGGTGGCGAGGGAATATCAGCGACATTTGTAAAACTAGAATCAGAAGGACGAACTATGACTTCTGGAAACAGTGCAAGAGTTTTAAACCCTACAAACAAATTGATCCAGTGGTACATATTCCACCAGTATGTCCTGAAATCCTGTCGGCCTACTCGATTGCACAAGCTTTGACCACCATCGACCTTCTGGCTCAAATGCCTATAACATGCTAATATTGTACTTTTTTTTTTACCTACGATGTATAAGAAAATGGTTTGTTCTTGTGACCACTAACTAAAGGCTGCTAAAAAGACATTTTCCAGCTGATTCAGAGACATTTACCAGTCAAACAAAATGTAACTGGCTTTAGTAAATCATCTAGATTTCAGTCAAAGGCTTTTTGAAGATGGGGGAAAAGACGACTATTCCGGTTATAAACCCGGCCCCTTAAAATGAACACTGATTAAAATTAACTTGGTTTTATTCAGCACCAAAAAGTGGACCAATAGACTAGCAGAGTGATGAAGGTCTTTGGTCAGTTTGTTCTTTGAGTTTGTGGTATCTATTCCTTTATCATTCCTTAATTTAGTACTCAATTCCACTATAAATAACTTATAGTGCAATTTATGTAATAATTTCCTAAAGGGAAAAAAAAATACATGATTAAAATGATTATACATCTTTTATTCCTCATTTCAGATTCAAACCAGATGTAAAAATGTATCAGGTTTTAGTTCTTTGAATAAGCAGTGATCAGGTACAACCACTTTGTTGTGTAAACAGTGATATTTTTATTTCTATGACTATTGCTGCAAGACCCTTTGTTGCAGGCATCTGCATTGTACTATCATTCGGATTCTGTTTTTTTGTTTTTTTTCCTTACTGCAGAGAGAATTTATGATTTCTACTCCAAGCTTACAATCGTACATTTTTCCTCATTGGGCCAAAAGTCTGATGTTACCTGCTGACAGAATGTTAATCATAGAACCTGTGAACTGGCCCACTGGATTACTGAGCTAAAACTATTTAATAATCAGTCAGTCATCTATTTTACACTCCGATAAAAGCTTCACAATCTTCTCTTTTACTTGAGCTATGGAGTACATGAAGCTTTGGGTTCTAAACCTGTGCTGACATTTTGATTTTCCCAAAAAATCTTTTCTCGTTCATTTTTTTTTGATTTTTTATAAATAGGTGAACATATCAACATGCTGTCTAAATAGCAAAAAGACTGACAGGACCATGTTTGTTTATACAGTAACGACTAATGAGGTTCGGATTTTAATATTGAAAATGTTTTATGTGGTGTGGTTTTTTTTCTCTCTGTACACATCGGCCTGCCCTGTGGATAAATGTGCAATCTGTGCATTGAGGTGTACAGGAGTGATTTTATTTTGTATTTTTTTTCCAGGAGAAATGTCAAATTTAGTTTCTCAAGTTTATAATAAAAGGAGTACAGCTTTTCATGTTGTCATTTTTCTGGTCATCTTAAGAAAGTGTTCTGTAAGTCATGAGTGACAGATTGAGTTTTCATCTGCCTTATATATCATTATGGGGAAAATGCAACGTGGGGTTTTAATTATTGTTCTTTTTAAAATAATGCTTTTGCAGACAAAAGACAGAGCATATAGTCTGTGATATACTTGAATAGATATCATGGCCAACATCAAACATCTTATATCAAATAAAGACAGATTCACAGGTCACAGATTTTTTTGTGTGGTTCCAAAGTTTCTAAAGGTCCAGAAGGTTGAGTTGGTTTCAGAAGGGACTGGGGAGTTATGGGGTACACCGAACTCATTGTCATGCTCCTGGAGTTTGAGACGAATTTATTCAGATAGGAAGCTTGTGGGACCAAAAAAAAAACCTACCGTCATTAAAACATACAACAATCAATTTGTGGGATGTTCTATACAACACATTCACAGGGCCTTTTGTGGAAAATGCTCTACGTAATCTAAACGTAATCAATAAATATTAAAATAACTAAAAAAAAAAAAATATATATATATATATATATATATATATATATATATATATATATATATATATATAATGCTGATATGATGATTATTTTTATTACAGAAACGTTTGTTTGATAATTATGAAAAGCCGTTAGATCGTGATAACAGTAGGTTTTCCACCACAGGAAAGTCTTCAGGACAAAGGAATTCTGGAATCTTCTGTGAGACAGCAAACTGCATTTCTTGTTTTCTAAACTGCAAGAAAGAAGAGGAAAATTGAAGCTGATAAGTTGTTCGTGGCTCCTAATAGTATAATAAAAAGAAACTTTTTAAATGGGATTTCCCTTCTTGGGTAATTAGCTCTTGCATAATCTAGAGGTGTGTTTGTAGTCATTGTCCTGCTGGAAAACAAATGATGGTCCCACTAAGTGCAGATTAAATAGGATGACATGTCGCTGCAAAATGCTGTGGAAGCCAGGCTGATTAAATGTGCTTTTGACCAAGTCACCAACAGTGTGAGCAGCAAAACACACCCACACCATCACGTTCTTCTCCATGCTTTACAGTGGGAACTACAAATTCAGGAACTAACCATTCTCTGTCTTTACGTCTAACAAAGACACAGCAGTTCGAAACAAAAATCTTAAATTTTGACTCCTCAGAACAAAGGACTGACTCATGCAGCCTCCTCTGAAGAGTGGATGTTGAAATATGTCTGTCACTTGAACTCAGGGAAGCATTTGTGTAAATCGGCGGTTTTTGAGGTGGAAAATTTTAATGAACTTATTTATCCTCTGCAGCTAATGAATGAGGAAAATGAGAGAGAGAGAGAGAGAGAGAGAGAGAGAGAGAGAGAGAGAGAAAGAGAGAAGGTTGAAAGGTGTGTAGATGGTGAAGCAGGAAGTAGATAGGATTAGTAAGGAGGAAGTGAGAGCAGCGATTAAGAGGATGAAGTGTGGAAAGTCGGTTGGACCAGACAACATACCGGTAGAAGCATGGAGATGTTTAGGAGAGATGGCAGTGGAGTTTTTAACAAGATTGTTCAACATGATTTTGGAAAGTGGGAGGATGCCTGAGGAATGGAGAAGGAGTGTGAATAAGTTATAAGTGATAAGTGAATAATTATCTTTAAGAATAAGGGAAATGTGCAGACCTGCAGTAACTAAAGGGGAATAAAGTTGATCAGTCACACCATGAAGTTATGGGAAAGAGTAGTGGAAGCCAGGTTGAGAGAAGAGGTGACCATCTGTGAGCAACAGTATGGTTTCATGCCAAGGAAGAGCACCACAGATGCCTTATTTGCTTTGAGAATGTTGATGAAGAAGTATATACCCCATGGCCCTCCTCTGCACATGTCCAAACCATCTCAATCTCGCCTCCCTCACCTTGTCTCCAAAACGTCCTACATGCCTGTTCCTCTAATAAACAAATTTCTAATCCTGTCCATCGTCGTCACTCCCAACCAAAACCTCAACATCTTCAGCTCTGCTACCTCCAGCTCCACCTCCTGTCTTTTACTCAATGCCACTGTCTCTAAACCAAACAACATCGCAGGTCTCACCACAGCCCTATAAACTTTCCTGAAAAAATTTCTAAAAATAATCAAATTAAAAAACTTGATTTCATTATGATGACATGAGTTGTGATGTTTGACATAGCGCTGTGGTGGTATAAGGGGAATAAAGTCTGAAAGTAGAAGGTCTACAGGGACGTTATCATGGTAATTCGCTGTGGTCCACAGAGAGAGAGATTAAAGATGCGTGTGACTCAACCATTAGAGTATTTTATACCCTGTGTGGTACATCATTATTACCCAGCGCGGATCATTATGGGATTAAATCAGTGCACCTGATATCCTCCACTGAGTTCATGACATCACTCTCAACATTAGGATGAATAGAACGCAGTGTCGGAGGACGTAACGTTGTCCACTAGATGGCGGTAATGATTTAGCTTCCTGTCTGATACCCGGAAGTATTTTCAGAATTGTTTTCCCCCCCTGTATTTTGTTTTTCCGGTATTTCAAACACGCGACGAATAACTTTCAGGTTTGTATGCTGTTTTCGGAATACATTTATACTACTTCTATGTTGCTTCTGATACAGCCAAAAAAAATTTTTTTAAGTATTTGACGTCTGTGTAACTGATTAGCGAGCAACACGTTACCAGTGCTGTGAGTTAGTTTAGCTTAGTAGCCCGCTAGTTTATGATTTAGCCTAGCGAAGAAGCTGGTTCCATATCAAATAGCGTCCTAGTGAACATGTAGTTCCCTAACAAGGCTGTCACTGCGCGTTCATAATAGGCACTATGTAGTGCACTTTGCATAGGGTGTGCGAAGCTATTTGAGATGTAGCCCTCCCGTGTTACGCTAATCAACCGCAAATATAAGATATATAGGAATCTAATAGTAATCTATAATCTATAATCAGCTTTTTAAATGTAAAATAAGTTTCACCGGCCCACTCGGTACTTATTCAATTAATTAATTGAATTATTAAGTATATTCAAGTGTGTGCATGAGAGAGAGTTTGAAAGAAGTGTTTGTGTGAGAGCTTTCCTTTAACACCTTCCTTCTTTATTTTATTATTTATAAGACTAGGAGTTTTTGAATGTTTTGAATTAATCCATATTATTTGACGCGACCAGATGCTCTAAATAATAACCATGCGCTTATAATAATTGTAATATAATTGTATAATAATTAAGGCTGTCAATCGATTAAAAGATTTATCTAAAATACGATTTTGATCGGTTGTAAATGTTTCATAAGTCAATATATAGATTTAGATATAGATATAGATATAAACATCGATGTTTATCTGTTGTAAATGTTCCATAAGTTAATAATTTTCACGTTTTTAATATTTGAATCAACATGGGCATGGATAAATATGGATGCTTTATGTTTATTATCAGTAAAAGCAAACTCAACGTGGAGCATGAAGACGATATATTCTTGTAAAAAAAAACTCACCAAACAGAACTTTTGCTATGTTTCCACCCGGACGGTTAATGAGGTGATACCGGAGTAACTGCAAACTGTAGCTCTTATAAAAATAAAATAAAGCTCTCTCTCTCATTGATTAGTTTATATATATATATAATATGGTAAGGTTGTTAGGCAAAAAAAAATTGGGCACCTCAGTGTGGAGTCCAAGAGCCTGTGCTGTGACCCTGTTACACATCAAACCCAC
>NC_139584.1:22902528-22977528 GCF_946808225.1 Silurus aristotelis
ACTTTTGGTAGATGGGCTCCACTAGGCAATATTCTTTCCTCTTTTTAAGAATGAATTTAATTGTACTTGTATGTCATTTTTTCCATCACTTTCTCCCAGGCTTATTTTTATAGATCATTAATATTTATGATGCCGTTTGTTTGTTAAGAGCTGATTCACATGTTTCACAGCAACTTTTACCACAAAGATTTTGCTGGAATTTTTCGTAAATAGTTACACAAATTACATTGATTTTCCTCTCCTCACTTCAGGAGCATAGGCTTTTTTTTCTCTTTATTTTATAATTTTTTTTATCAATTAATTAATTATTATTATTTTAACCTTGGATCAAAACCATTATTTGGCATATAGCACTAATAATGCAACCCCACGTTATCCCCACGTTATCAAAAATAATTAGAAATATTGATAAGAGCACCGGGTTAAAGGGTTCAAGTTAGAGACCTGCACCTGTTCATGGAAAAATAAAATTTTCTCCAGCCTGCAATGTTTAAGTTTTGTCCCGCTCACGCACACAAAAGCCCGCAGGTAAAATGTAAAAGTAGTTATTTTTAATGCACTGACTGCTTCTTCCTGCTACTTTGCTTTTTTATTTTCCCAACTTGGGTCCCTTTTGATAATGAATGAAAAAGAAACGGAAATTTACCTAACGTTTCGTTTTATTTGGGTTTGACTTTGTGTAAATATTGAACATGGTCATGAACATGGAATTTTTCAGAACCTAGAACATCAACTAAAGCGATATATAATATAAAAATGCCCAAGGTTTTGTTGTTTGTGTTTCTCTCTTTAATAATAGACATATCTGTAGACACACACACAAAGTATTTTACCGCCTGCACCCGCATTCACCAATTAAATCTTGTCCCGCCCACCCTCGTTGGGTTCCGAGGTCTCTAGTTCAAGGCTTCCACAAGCTCACTGAGCAGATGCATGTATATTATATCCTAAAGTACTGATCTGGCTGAACTCTTTAACAGTCAATTATTATGGCTCGATTTGAACCTCACCATATGTCGATTTCATAAATCCTTTTTATAAATCTGCTAACATTCCATCACCAAAAAAGGCATCATTCAGACATCGTGGGTTCCATGAAGGGATTTGGGAACCAGACAGAATCTTTAGATAGCTGTTAACACTGCTTTTCTGAAATTACTACTACTATTGGATTTCTTTTCGGCTTCTCCCGTTAAGGGTCGCCACAGCGGATCCTCCGCACGTTTAATTTGGCACATGTTTTACGCTGGATGCCCTTCCTAATTACTACTACTATTAATAATGCTAATTATTATGACGCAATAGTTCCCGCTAAAATGTAAGTTTTGGTCAATGTATGAAGTCTCCAGATGTTTTTATTTCACTCTGTAATTAATATATAATTTTTAAGTTAGCATATTCATGCATACTTGATATCACAGGAATATTTTATTCATCTAGTCTCTGGCTTAAAAACTAGTAGTCTGCTACTTGTGCAGCCATTATAGCAGCTATTAATACGTGCATACAAGTTTATTTCCACACTGTGAAACAAATTTCAGCCAGAGCTTTTGCTCCAAGCCGTAACAGACCGTTATAGCCTCGGCTTGTGTGGTAATAAGACACTTTTAGTGGCGTGTGCTAGCCATTAGAGTTCTCTCACTGGCGGAGTATGTTGTGCGGTCTGCTGCTCGGAGGCTATTAGATCACCCGGTTTCCTTTATTGCTTTTGCGAGATCACTGTAAAAGTGATAAGCATTCCTAGCGTTTTCCTCGGCTTTATATAACAGAGATTTAAAAAACTTTTTTTTTTTTCTTTTTTATATTAGCCTAGATTGCATGAGTATTATTATTTTTGTCCTCAGTGAAAGAAGAAAAGACTGAGGATTTACTGGCTGATCTTCAGGATATCAGTGACAGTGAGAGAAAGACTAGTACAGCAGAGTCTTCAATAGGTAAACACATCCAAGCACACACACACCTAAGGAAACCAAAGCCTACAAATGTATATGAATTTGATAACTAGTGCATTATGATTGTTTGTTTGCAATTAAAGGCTCTGCGTCCGGTTCAGAGGAGGAGGAGGAGGATGAAGAAGAGCAGTCGAGTAGCCAGAGCGAGGAAAATGAAGAGGGAGAGTCAGGATCAGATTCTGAAGGGTCTGATCAGAGTGCAGGTTAGTGTCCATCCAGCCCTGGCCCCCGAAAATTCCCAGCTACATTCTCTTAACCCAAACTGAAGTTCTTTGCTGGTAAACAGAGATTAGGTCACTTTTATAGTCTTTACCGGTTTTCACCTCTGCCAGTAGTAAATCACATAATCTAACAGATTGAAAAAACAAATGAGGTTACAGAGCTGGAAATGGTTAATACATAATTAAAATTTGCCCTGTTTATATTAATGACATCGTTGGTTTGTTTGTTTATTGTAGAGGACATAAGCGAAGAGGAGCAGTCAGAAGAGGAGGAAGATGAACGAGAGAATGGAAGCCACATACCTGCTGGTGAGGGCAAACCCAGACACAATGTGACTCATTTCAGTCTTTATTTTATTGTCTTCTTTTTATTTATTTATTTATTTATTTTTATTTATTTATTTATTTATTTATTTATTTATTTATTTATTTATTTATATATTTATAAATGCAGGCCACTAGTTTTTCTCTCTGCACTGTTCTGTAAAAGCAGCTATTACAATATCCAAGAAAATGAATTGGTCTTACAATAATTTACAATTAAATTATTACAAATACAGATACAAATAATTGCAAGGCTGAGATTTGACTGGTATAAGGGTTATGGAAATCTGAAAATGAGTACCCATGTTCCATTCAGTCTTAAGAAAAAATTCAGTGACAGACACTGATCCTCAGTGTGATTTGATCTTAAGCATTAAAATGTGTTGTAGATAACAGGGCTGTAACGGTACACATAATTTATATTTCGGTTTTAAAGTCACGGTTCGGTTCAATATCGGTACACTTAGGGGGAAGAAATGCAAAACTTGAAATTGCTTGTTTGTTTATTGTGATTAACATTTGTGAACATCAACTGTTTAAATTGTTTTTAAACAATTTGAAATAAAATGCCTGCTTGGTTATAAATAATATATAAAGTAATATTTTATAAAAAAAAAATAAATAAATAAATAAATAAAAAATAAATAAATATATATATATATATATATAACTATGTTCCGCACGTAAAAAGGATTGCATTCAGTACACATTTGCACCGAACCAAAAGCCCTGAACTGAAACATTTCAGTACGAATATGTGTACCGTTACACCCTCAGTAGATAAGCATTTTATAATTGAATGGAAAGAAATATAGTAAAGTTTTTCCTATATATCCATAGCAGTAGTAACTTATTTGGCAGTATTAGACTGTAAGAGAAATATTTGCCCACTCCTTCGTGCTAAATTCTTCCAACTGTGCAATGTTTGGGGAGCCACTTGCATGTACAGTCAGTTTAAAATCCTCCCACAGAATTTCACTAGGATTTGGATCTAAGCTTTGAGGAGGTCATTCTATAACTCCCAACCCCTTCATTCTTTGAGTCATTATCCTATTGGGAAATCCACTATTTTAGCTTTAGTTATTTTTTTTAAAACATGGCCTCAAAATCTCTGTGATTGCAAGTTGAGCATGTGCAGATTCAGCACAGCAGCCCCAAACCATATCATTTCTTTCATCATGGTTTTTAGTTGTTATATTGTTTTTTTAAACAAATGCTGGTGTGCTCCTAGTCCCGTGACCCAAAAAAAACACTGCGGCTTAGATGCCTGGTGTTTACCTAGATACATTTTACAAGTGTTAGTCTTACAATGATGTTCAAGGCACTTTCAGACATGCTAATTGACCAAACAACTGGTTTTCTTTTGTTTGTTTTTTAGTTTTTTTGTGGATTTAGTGTCATTAACCTGAGATTTTCTTTACAGTTCCAGAGTCACGGTTCGATCACGACTCGGAAGAGAGTGTTGAGGAAGATGAGGGTGAGGAAGTGGACGCAGGAGACGTGACCCCCCAGTCTCATTCTCAGTCAGCCACACCAGAGGAAAATTACATCCCAGATTCGCCACCAGTCTCGCCTGTAGAGCTGAAAAAAGAGCTGCCTAAATATCTGCCTGCATTACAGGTATGAATCAGGGATTCTACCAGGAAAGTTTGAGTCGCTATGAGGCAAACAATACACTTTTTTTACTATTGGTCTTAAGTCTTTTTACGAAATCTACTATATACACAGATCTGACATAACTTTGACATTATAACGTTATGAGTGGTGAGTGAATAACCCTGATTTTCTCTTCATCATGGTGGATATATTAAGCAGCAAGTGAACATTTTCTTCTCAAAGTTGATGTATTAGATGCAGGAAAAATGTATTAGTATCTATCAAAAGTGGTCCCAGCAAGGAACAGTGGTGAACCGGCAACAGGGTCATGGGTGGCCAAGGTTCACTGATGCAAGTGGGGAGTGGAAGCTGGCTTGTGTGGTTCAATCCAACAGACAAGCTTCTGTTAGCCGCTAACAAGGAAGTTACCGATTTAGCCTTTTATCTCCAGCTTCAAGAATTTCCCTTAAAAGGAGAAAATCCTGAGAATTCCACATAACATGGGAGTGAATGAATAATGGATGGACATAATGAAGACATTTGTTAAAGTGTGCTGAAATAAGTAGAACAGTTACGATGATCAAATCATTAGAAAAATGAAATATTAAATGTAAAACACACTTTTATGCACATCTGTATTATGCAAATGAGGTCTAATAAAACTAATTAAATTTTTCCATATATCTAATTGTTCAAATGTTAATCACAAATGTTAATAATAATAAACATAAGATTTAACCGAACAATGACTTAAAAACTGAAGAACGTTCCGAACTGTTAATTTTGTGTGCCCTTACACCCCTAATCCCCGTCTTAAATTGTTTCAAGGGCTGCCGTAGCGTGGAGGAATTCCAATGTCTGAACCGTATAGAAGAAGGCACGTATGGTGTGGTGTACAGAGCCAAGGACAAGAAAACAGATGAAATCGTAGCTCTTAAAAGGCTGAAAATGGAGAAAGAGAAAGAGGGATTTCCAATCACCTCCCTCCGAGAGATCAACACCATCTTGAAGGCCCAACACCCCAACATTGTCACAGTCAGGGTGAGCTATAAAATCTTTTTGATAAAAAAAAAAAGTTTCTTTCGGCTTCTCCCGTTAGGGGTCGCCACAGCGGATCCTCCGCACGTTTGATTTGGCATATGTTTTACGCTGGATGCCCTTCCTAACGCAACCCTCCCCAATTTATCCGGGCTTGGGACCGGCACTAAGAGTGGCTGGGGATGGTTCCCTGACCGGGAATCGAACCCGGGTCGCAGCGGTGAGAGCCCTGCATCTTAACCACTAGACCACCAGGGGACCTAGCTATAAAATCTTTTTGATAATAGAATAAAATTGCCATTTGTATGGTGATTGATTAATAAGCTAATGTTTGTAAGGTTTATTGGATCTTTTTTTGTATCCATGTTTTTTGCAGGAGATAGTTGTAGGCAGTAATATGGACAAGATCTACATAGTGATGAATTATGTAGAACATGACCTGAAGAGTCTCATGGAAACCATGAAACAGCCCTTTCTACCAGGTGTTGTGCTTCTTTTGTTATAAATAAATAAATCACAAGTTTTCATTGCATTATTGCCCTTTCAACCGTGTGCTTAAGCTTCGTTTGCATTCTTTTCTTTTCCTTTTTGCCTCTCAAGGTGAAGTGAAGACTCTGATGATTCAGCTTCTAAGAGGAGTTCGCCATCTCCATGACAACTGGATTCTGCATCGTGACCTTAAGACCTCCAACCTCTTGCTGAGCCACAAGGGCATTTTAAAAGTACAGCCTGCTCAGTCATTAAAATCTGGTTTTCTTTTTTTATATCTAATGTAATAAAAGTATTTCATGTTTTCTAGGTAAAATAATTTCTCACACTTTTTAACATTTTAAATAATATATTTCTCTTTTTTTTAAACTTGAATGGTTGTTATATATCCCCTATCATTCAAAACTGTTGAAATTTGATGAGGCTGTGGATAAATTTTTGGATCTGGACCATATGTTTTGTCAGGAATGTTGTTCTTGGGTGATGTGTATGGTATCTGTGTAGATTGGCGATTTTGGCTTGGCACGAGAGTATGGTTCTCCGCTGAAACCTTACACACCAGTGGTGGTCACTCTGTGGTACCGTGGCCCAGAGCTACTTTTGGGAGCAAAGGTCAGTACTACATACACTTAAAAGTGTAAAAGCTGTGCCAAGAATTTTTGTTTATTTTAAAATTGAATATTTTTCTTCCCAAAGGTGTATATGCTAATGCACTTTAGTCGGGATGTGTAAATGGATTGCTATTATTTTTCACGGCAGGAATACTCCACAGCTGTGGACATGTGGTCAGTGGGCTGCATATTTGGAGAGCTGCTCACCCAGAAACCACTCTTCCCAGGGAAATCCGAGATCGACCAGATCAACAAAGTATATAAGGTGACCTTTTATATAAGAAATTCTCATCTCTAATAATGAGTCATGTTTTTTACTTTTATTATACTATACATTTATTATAATAGTTTATTATTATTATTATTATTTTGTTATTATTTAACTTGTATGAAATTCCCCATATTCTCTTAAAAACTTGGTTACAAATGAGAGAGTGATTGCAAAAGGTTATTTTCTTGTGTTGTAGGACCTCGGCTCTCCCAGCGAGAAGATTTGGCCAGGCTACAACGAGCTGCCTGCGGTGAAGAAGATGACTTTTACAGAATATCCTTATAACAACCTGCGCAAGCGCTTCGGAGCTCTACTCTCAGACCAAGGCTTCGACCTCATGAACAAGTACGATCTGGGTTTTCTGTTTGCCTTGAGAGAGAGACACACACACACAACCCTATTCCCACAACATTCTGTTTTTGTAGTAATCACATACTGTTGTTCCTCTGTGAATTACGTGTTTATTTTTTGAAACAGCAAATGTTTTATTAGAAGCCAGTAAGGTCAAAATAGTGTGTAAATAAGAATCAAAACTGTATGATGTATATAAAATTATTAATAATAATATATTATTAGAGAGAGAGAGATACGGACACATAAACACAGAGACATACTGGGCCACTCAATCACCATTAATCTTACATTAATCAGCTTACTCAGAAAGGCAGTTGTCATCCTTGCGGTGTGTTTAAGGTTGTCATGTTTAAAAACTGCCGTTCGGCCAAGTTTCTGAAAGGAGGGCGTCATGCTTTGCTTCAGAATGTCACAGTACATGTTGGAGTCCATGTTTCCCCTCAATGAACCGCAGCTCCCAAATACCAGCAGCATTTAATGCAGCCTTAGACCATGATGCTACCACCACCATGCTTGACTGTAGGCAAGACACCATTTTTTTTGCCACTCCTTACCAGGGCATTTCCACACATGCAGCCTTATTCCAAAATAGATTAAATTCATTATTTTCTTCAAAATTCACAAAACAATATCCCATAATGGCAAAGTGAAAGAAGTTTGTTTGAAATCTTCGCAAATTTATAAATAAATAAATAAATCACGTACATAGTATGGAGTAGTATATTGTAAATTAATAATTTATCAAATTACAGTACATAATTGAGCAAAACAGAGCAATTTACAGTACCTTAGTGTATACACTTTATATATTTGTGGCAGCAGGCGCCGGTTCAAGTGCCAGTTCAAGAGTTTCAGTGTCTGGTGACACCGATTAAAAAGGAGAGCGACAAAAGCTAAAATCGGGCTTTGAAACGCTCTCGAACATCGAGACAACTGAACTCTGTCGACTGCTGGCAAGAGTAAGGCATCGCACAAGGCCAATTATGTCGTTTCGATATCGTCATTTTAAGATGGAAAAATCATAAGTTAAACCATTGTAGTATATGTTATATTATTAATAGGGCTGTCAAAATGAACACGTTGATAACATGTTAACGATAATTGAATTTAACAGCACTCATTTAACGCACGATTAATGCAGATCTAATTTCTGTTTCACCTTTTTTTTATTATTAATGTTAATAAATAATTATAAGGCGAAATTAAAACCCTCAGCACAACACACATTCACAACGCATTCTTTACTCAAATTAATTACGGCAAATAAAACCGTCCCTTGGAAACATGGCAAAAGTTCCGTTTAGTGTCCTCATGATTTACATCAATTAAAACACCATAATTACTTTAAACAAGAGTATTTAGTCTTCATGCTCTATGTTGCGTATGGTTTCACTAATAATAAACATTTATTTGTGATGAAGTTCAGATTAATCACGTGTTGACTCAATGGCCTTCGTGTGATTAAATATTTAAATCAAGTGACCGCCTTAATTATTATATTATGGTATATTACGTACAGTATAGTTCTTTTATACTACATTGCTGTTAAATTCTCTAATTGGTAATCCATGATGGAACGCTTTTTTTCTTTCTTAAATCATTTAATTTCACACCAACATGTTGAATTTTTATTTTATAACCTCACATCCCTAAATATTATATTCCATATACATGTTGGCTGAACATGTATATTCCATATACATGTTCAGCCAACAACCAATTTTTTTTTTTTTTGTGCTGTGTCTTAAATATTTCATTCGGCCGTTGCAGGTTATTTGTAAATATCACACATGGGTGCACATGTGTGCTATATGTTTGGTATGAGCAGATGACTGTGTCTTTCTGTTGGGTCTGCCTGGAGCAGCAGGGACTTCTGTCTGTCAGGAATTTGTCTGGCATGGTAGACACGGGGCAAACAGAACCGGCGGCCAAATTACACAGTCTAGTCTGCAGCCCTGATGATGTCAGGAAAAGACCCATTTACTTTTTTTCCCTGCTGCGTACTCGGATTTTTGGATAGCATAAACAGTTGGGGTGTAACAGTATACAAATGACATCAGAAGTAAACAAGACAGGGTTTTTAATTCAGGGTGGACTACTGTTTATTAATACATGGAAGATTTTTCTTATCCAACATTTTTAAACAAACTGTGTTTGCACTGCTGCTCCAATCTTAGCATTTTACACCAATACGATATCTGATGATTGGTTGCTTTACTCTTCACTTCTTTTTTGGGTCCACAAGCTAGCCAACTCTTCCCTACCGTATAGCAGCTAACAACCAAGGACGGTGAAAGTTCAAACTTGCTTTCATCTACACATGTCAACCTTATAACAAAGCGTGATCTGCTCTTTTACCCAATCAAGGGCATTCACAAGCATGTACCTTATTGTGTGACCTTATTAGTGATCTGGTGATTTACTAAAATCCATTGTTTTAAAGTTTTTAAACATTCTTATAGCTAATTTCTCAACTACACCTCACTTTAGCATGTTTAGCAAATCTTAAGAACAAACTTAAAAGTCAAGATGTTTTATTAATTTTTTTTGGCTTTTTTATTTGTTTATTTTCAATTTAGTTTAGTTCAATTTTGATGTGATAGCATTCAGATGTGGTGATGTTTATTTAAACGATGACGCAAATCGAGCGAATCAGGCTGCAAAGCAAGGACTGTTTATGCACACGCAGACGGAAATTGTACTTGTTAGTTAAACAAGCAGCCTTCGCATAAACACTTGTGATTGGTCATGCTGGATTCTGCAGCCACGTTGCAAAAAAGGTATTTGTGGAATCAAGATCGGTGTGTAGTCGGTAATGAATGCTTTACACAGTCCACTCTATAGTGAGCCTCGCCCTCTTTGCTATCGTTGCACATTTTTTGCATTTAACGGTGAATTCTGCCAGGCAGTCCTGGATTTGGATTCGTCTGAATTCACAATAGAATTATGGTTCATAAGAAGAGTTAAAAGCAGTAGAGAAAAAGTGACAAAAGAAAAAGTGAAAAGCGAGCTGCCAGATTACACAAAGCTGAGTGATCTACAAAACCCAAATGTTTTTGCATGGTGTTTTTAAGTCAGCTGTTTTACTGTGCCGTTGATGGATTGGTAGCTGAAATAAGAGAAGTTTAGGCTAGCATGCATTCATTTTGACTCTTTGTGTAAATCAAGCCTTCAATCTCTCACTGTTAAGATTCCTCACGTACTGCCCCGCCAAGAGGATCAGCGCTGACGACGCTTTGAAGCACGAGTATTTTCGGGAAACGCCGCTCCCCATCGAGCCCTCCATGTTCCCGACTTGGCCGGCAAAGAGCGAACAGCAGCGGGTGAAAAGAGGAACAAGCCCGCGACCCCCGGAGCCAGGCCTGGGATACAGCCAGCTGGTAGGAGACACCACAGCTAAACCGCCAGTGCTGTGCCTGGAAGGCTTACTGTACATGTGGAACTCAAGATATCATTTATACAGTATTGTCTCACATTGGTCCTCTATGAATCTGAACTTTGCTCAAGCCAAAACAAGCAATTTGAATGTTTAATTGAGTAAGTGCCAAGAAGAAATAAATTGTGATGTTTTAGCTTGCATAGGGTTTAAAGGATGAAGAATTTGTGTGTAGACTGAAGGGGGGGATCACATTTTAATGCTCACAATCTTTTTATTTTTTGAAGGGTGATGACGATCTGAAAGACACTGGATTCCATCTGACGACGGCCAATCAAGGACTCTCCAAGTCAGGCCCAGGATTTAGTCTAAAGTTTTGAGGTAAAAACCAAGAGCCACGGGAATTTTTTTGCTCGTTGTGGCACCAATGCCAGGACTTAGTTTGAAACAGACTCTGACCAAATTTTCCTCTGAGCCTCCCTGATGAAAACTGTTCAAAATAGTAGGAAGATGGAGACACCCAAGTTCTTTCTGTTGATCTACTTAAGAAAATGAACTGCTCCTCTGTCACACACAATCCCAAATTGGGGTTCTGGCTTCGGAAATTAATAAATTGTCCCCACCCCCTCATTCATTCATTTCTATTTGTCCTGTTTGTGTTCGTCTACAGGTTTTAGCTTCCACTTCATGATCCTTTCTGGCTTTGAGTTTTTTTGTTTGTTTGTTTTGTTTTAAGCAACAAAGGACTGTTCAAATGTAAAACCACATTCAAGCCTACACAAGCTGGATTCATACCTGGAGTTGTTTAATAATGTGGTTTGCCATAACTGTTGCTCATTGAAACAGGTGATATTGCTTTGTAAGAAATAAACTATTTCCAAGTCTATTTTTTATTTCTCATATTCAGACATTCCCAAATGTATTTTTATTATTATTAATATTTAGATAAAGCAATAATTGAGGACAGTTATGAAAACAGATATTTTTAAAAAATGGGGACGAAAACAGTCACGAAAGCCGCTCCAGCACCAGCTGGCCAAAAAAATGATGTCATTCTCTACACTGCACACACAATCAAGTCCGCCTCCTCGATTTTATAAGCCACAGTGACTTTCCATCGATATTCTCCACTTTAGTCATGGGTACTTTTGGGAGTTTAAAAATGTGAATGAGAAAGTGTTTTCATTTCCCATGTATTATGTAGCATCGTAGTGAATTTGTAAGAAGCACTGAAGTAGCTCTGACTCACTGGATGATTGTTGTCTGACTGAGGGTTTTATTTTTACAATAGTTTGAATTTAATTGCTAATTAAATGGTTGAAATTTGATAGAGCAGGTAGACATTTAAAGTGCAATTGCTGGTAAATTTCTTTTCACGTGGTCTTTTTCAAAAGGCAGTCAGCGGCTACTGGCTTTACAGGATGTGTGTCAAAAATTCAACCACGTCAGAATACGTTTTGAAAGACATCTAAACTTCACCATGGAACTGCATTCGTACTGAGCATGTTACAGGCAAGTGTTGTTTCATCATAAAATGTGTTGTCCTGGTTTCATGGTTAGGACATGTTCAGACAGCTACTATAGCAAAATACAAAATGTAAAGATTTTTTTTATTCTAATGACCATTCTACATGCTGACTAGATTTTATAGAGATGTCCTGTGTAAAAGGTTTTCCTGCTTTTTCCTCAGTCTAAAGACAATAGGAAGCACACACTAAACAAAATGGAATCAAGTACGTATTCCGACAGTGAAAGTTTGATTTCCAGTGTTGGACAGTAACAAAGTAAATGTAATTTTTTACTGTACTTAAGTAGCTTTTTCGTGTTTTTGTACTTTACTGAAGTATTTCTATTTGGGAGACTTTAACTTCACTACATTTCAAAGTCAAATATCTTGACTACGTTTTGCGAAATCAGTCGCTCCTTTCTATTTATGAGGATAAAAACGTAACTGGTCAAGCAAACAGCAATCCATTAATCAGGGTGAAGCGTCTACTTGACAACAACATACAGTTCAGCGTCGGTTCAACTGCAAGCAAAACATTGAGACTATAACTACTGACTCCAACTTGCCACAACACCAGTGGCCTGTAGTTGAAAAGACAGTTTTGGGCTCATGATAATTGTAATGGATATCAATCAGTGTTTGATTTGTTAATATCATTATATTAATAGATTGTTTTGCTAAGAGTAACAGAATCTTTTCACATAAACTGAGTTGATTAAGCAAAAGTCTTATGACAAAAATTGACATTATACCCATAATAAATGATTATACTTTGGATACTTAAGTACATTTGAAGGCAAATACTTTTGTACCTTTACTCAATTGAAGGGTTAAATGGAGCACTTTTACTGGAGTCATATTTTAACGAGTGTATCTCTAACTGAACTCAACTTCATGGTTTGTGCACTTTGTTTACCACTGGATATTTCTAGGGTTTAGTTAATTAGTTTATAACACTTTCCAAATGCCAAACTGTAACGCACTTAATGCAGATGCACTCCTTGCAAAACTAGCTTATATTTACATCTGAGAATCTGCATCAAACAATATATTCAATGTGTTTCTCTATCAGAATGTTTCCAGAAGAAACAATAAGTAGAAAAAAAGCCACAATTTTTCCAGAATAAATTTTTATTTAGCACCTAAGGAAACAAATTTACAACCAAAAAAAAAAAAAAACCCTGACAGCATAATTATCGATAGCTTTATGTATGAATCTGGAGGAATATGTGCCTGACTAAGTGAGGTTTCCATGGTGCTGTGGTGAACTTTAAACTGTTGGTTGTATCCCGTTTCTTCTCTTTTACAGCACTTGATCACAGACATAAATTTTTTTATTTCATTTTATTATTTTTTTTATGAGGACTCCACGGTAGCAGAGCGAACGAAGCACTCGTATGGGACAAACCCAAACATCCGTGGTTTCTGTCAGTACCGTTTCGTGCCGTGGCTCGACATCCTCAGAAGCGCACCCGTAGCTTCCACGAATAGGTCGTCAAAACCTTGTTCTTCTTCCTCACGATGCAGGTGTACGTACCCTCATTGATTGCGTTAGCTACGATACTGATGTGATCATCCTTCAGGGTGATGTAGCCAGGGTGAGAGAACTCCAGCAGCTCGCCGTCTTTATACCAGCTACACAGATCAGAGACGTGAGGGTTAGGAGGTAAACGTAAATCTCTTGAAAATACAGTGCTTTCTTTGTTTGTTTTTTAAATCCCCATACCTCTAGAATGAGATCAGTACAGTTAATGTAAAAAGTACAAAACTTACTCATCACGGTTTAATATTTGGAATGAAAGTAAAACAAACAAAAAAACACACTCACTCCACTTTTCCTTGTTTTGCAGCAATTTTCTTTCCACATCGGAAGGTAAGTTTCCTTCCCTCAGCAACCAGCTTTTGTTTGGTCCGAGGTGGCTTTGGAGTCGGGGCGATGGTAGGAAAAGGGAAGGCTGTTTGGACATAACGGTAATCTCAATACAATGCACTGATATGAAATGCTCTAACGTCTGCAACATATGTATTTAAAACTATTAACCGGATTCGTGTTCACGTCCTGGATCCTGACCACGTTTCCCAAGCTTTAAGCCACAAGAGAAAAAAAGCAACCACTGCGATGTGAGTTCTGAACCTGAACGATCGTGTCGTCCGTATGGTTGGATTCGGAATTATTTGGAAACTTTTCCCGAGTTCTAAGTTAAGTTAGATGTTTTGGTGGCACTCCAGACACCGCTGATCACTATGCGTCTGAAGCCCACCAGCCACATACTGGGATTTCAGTGGCTTGTAATCATGCAAAACATGTTCCCAGAATGACCAAATTTCACCCTGACTGCAATGAGAACCAGACTAGTAACTGCCTTTTTCTTCCAAGCAAACAGAATTTCAGCGTTTCGTACCAGTCTTGGCTTCTGGAAGAGAAAATGTTCATCTACTCTGCTGAATTTAGCCTGCCAGCACCATGACTTAATGGGATCTTTAGGTTTTTTTTCCCCGCCCAGTCCTACAAGGAATGGATTGCGGTTCTCAAAAAAATGTTTTGTCACAAAGGCAAATATTTATCTGTTAGAGACCAGAAGGAGTGGTCACTGAAAAGAAAAAAAAAAAGCACATGGATTCAGCAACAGCAGTCATTTTTTTCTTGTCCTTTGTTCAAATGAAAAGAAGATGCTTCAGTTGAAAGCCTTGGCGTCATATGAAAACTATTATAAAGAGTTGCATCGACTATTTGGAAACGTGAAAATTGGAAAGCATCATTTGAGGCTTTTGAACATACCAAGGACTTAATTAAATCTCAACACATGTAGCAGTTCACTATTATTAGTTTTTTCCTCCACATAATAAACACACAAGTGGCTTAAACTAACCAACTATTTCAATGAGAATCTAAATCATTTACATTTTAAAATTGAGACATGGAACAATGACACACGATCATATAAAACAAAGTCATTTATATTTAGGAAATGAAAGGATGTATTGGCTAATAAAATTTCTTCTGAAAGCTTAGTCCGTCTTGGCATGAAAAGTGCTTGATCATCAAAAGACCAACCCTTTCTGTGATGAAAATGTTAGAGACAATCACAGTGGTGGTGGGAAGCTTTGAGCCATTTCTGCTATTTATGACATTTGCTTTTATCCTTATTGAGTGATTAAAATTAATTGCTTTTATAAATATGGGGATATGGAGGTTAATGGTCTTGCTCAGGGGTCTGGGAGTGGTGTGGCTTGGATTTGAACTCCTGACATTTGGAGCCAATGGCCAATGTCTTGACGGGAGATGGTATCTCCATGGTTGTTTTTGTTGTTTTTTTTTTTTGGGGGGGGGGGGGGTCTTTTGCTTCAAAGTACAAAGTACAAAATACATAAAACCACTGAGCTACATCCCCTGGTTTCTGTGAGAGGCTTTTCTTATTTGAAAAGAAGCAGAAGTGTGCAAAATTTACTGAACAGTTTAAACGTGTAAGAAAAAAAAAGTGAGTGTAAAAGTTAACTTAAGGTAAATGAAGAAATTAATTTTTCTATAACAAATACTTTGCCCCCTGCAAGTTTACTGCTCATATTTATGATGCACCACAGAGAGCCACAGTAGATCATTTTTGCCTGGGGCCATCAAACTGCATAACTCCTCCCTTGGAGTGTTAAAAAGCTGCTCTACAATATAAATAATATAGATATAATTATAGGTGCATCTCAATAAATTAGAATATCATTAAAAAAAAATGTATTTGAGCAATTTAATACAAAAAGTGAAACTTGTGTATTATATAGATTCATCACACACAGACTGATATATTTCAAGTGTTTATTTCTTTTTATTTGGATGATTATGGCTTACAGATAATGAAAACCCAAAATTCAGTATCTCAGAAAATTTTTATATTGTGAAAAAGTATATAATATATAATCATATATCAGTCTGTGTGTGATGAATCTATATAATATACGAGTTTCACTTTTTGTATTGTATTACTAAAATAAATCAACTTTTTAATGATATTCTAATTTATTGAGATGCACCTGTATATTTATCGTTTTTCACGCCACACTATATTGTTAATATCTTCGGCAATTATGTGCATTGATTTTGGCGCAATAATAATTCGTTACATGTACAAAACCTTTTACAACTATTATTGTAGTTATTGTAGTTATTGAGTATTATTGACTTTTATGCCATCTGTTAATTTTATGCTGCTACACATTTCATTTCACTTAATATGTATATTTATTTATATTTTCTATTTTTACTTTAAACTTTGCTTATCTTTTACTGTGAGCTACTGCAACCGAACAATTTCTTTATGGGATTATCAAAGTATTTTGATTCTGATTAGCGATCAAATAAAATGTAACGCATCATAACCAATATTTGCCAGATAAAATCCGACTTATTGCCAGTTACATTAGCAAATGAAATCCGCTCGTATAATTTGATAGTCTAACCAGACTTTAGCAAAGAAAAAGAAAGTGCATGAAGACATAAAGGTGTTTACAATTTGTACGTTCATAGTGCCAAGACTACTACTACTTCTTCTTTTTTTCAGTTGTCTTAAGGCATTTTTTAAACTATACCATTAATATTCATGATATTTTTCTTACTGGTCAAAAGCAAACAAAACAAAAAAAAAAATGCATTTTTCAGTGGCAGGAACTGGAACATACTAAAATCCATCAGAGTCAAATCTAAACTATACATTTTACTGATCTGGATTTCTGAGTTTTCCTTTTGTGTTCAAAAACATCTTTCCTTCTCGAAATTTTTATAAGATTGTTGCTGAGGTCAAGGCACAATGTAACTGGCAGGTGATTGGCTAAGGAAGTGCCAGATTTTCCAGATTATAAATTTGTAATGAATTTCTGTAAAACTCTTAACTTACTGTAACAGAAGTCACAGCTGTGAGGGCAGTGCTTTTGCATGAGCTTTCTTTTGCTTTCGCAGTAGCCTTTCCTGGCCCAAGCGGGACAGATAAATAATCTATCCAAACATCCTGGAGAGAGAGAGAGAGAGATAGAGAGAGAGACAGACAGACAGAAGAATCAGTAGAGGGAGGGAGATGGGCAAGAAGAAAGTGGAGAACATGGACATGTCATAGAAATTAAGTAGTAGTTCGAAGGCTTGCTGAAAGTCTGCTGACTGTCAGTGAAAAACATAATTATGGTGGAGCTCATTTCTGATAACGTAAGGATTCCATGCCAAGGCATTTCCTCAGTCTTTACTAAGCACTGATTCAGGATGCATTTTACAAGTCTCTGTCTTGGCTTAACCATCACACTGTTCCTGCATTAAATGAAACCAGCTGTTCTATCTGCGCACCGTACAGCCGCTGGAGTCCCCAGACGTCGTCCTGCGTTATGAGTTTGCGGCCAGTCAGCGTCGCGTTGAGATGCATTATGGCCTTCGGGTTCTGCGAGTGCATCAGACCGAGTGCATGACCGATCTCGTGAGCTGCAACGTGCACCAGGTCAGTCAGCCAGACACCTGCTCAAAAAACAATCACACAAAAGGGCAAAATTTACACTTTCTGCAGTGCTACTGCTCATTCGTTCTGTTCTGAGATAAGGCCTCTATAGCAGGCCATGCAAGATCTTTTACTCCAACCCATGTGAACTATATCTTTTTCATGCACAAGGGCACTGTGATGAGATACATTGTGGTACAAATTCTCCTACTGTATGGCTGGAAAAGGTGTCTTAATACTTTTGTCCATATTGTGTATTATAGTATTTTATGGTCTACTATTAATGCCTATTCCTTTTTTTTTTTTTTTTTTTAAGAGTATGGATAATGACCTTGATATTGTGACCTCGTATATGATTAAGATCCATGATTAAATTTAATAATGTTGTTCTGCATTGTGTCCAAATGCCTATTGCTCAAATTTCTTAAGGGATGCTTTGCTTTGGTTTTTCTTATTGCGTGCTGAGATTAAACATTTGCTAAACGTTTAGTTACCCATGTCTGCCAGGGACATTTACATCATTTACTCCTTTCTCCTTAGGAGTCACAGCCAAGATTTGGAATTAAAAAAAAGCAACCATGCCACATGTTCAGTGGGCTTACGCTCATTAAGCTATCAATGTCTAATCTTTTCCAACTGGGGGTAACTGCCTGGTGGTGTAAATGTTGCATTTACTAAGTCCTGATTTAAAAAAAAAAATCTGGGATTAATTCTGGTAAAATTATAGTTTTATATAGGAATTGAACAGCCCAAACAGAGGCCAGAGAATGAAATCTGAGATTGCTGTACATGGAAAAGGAGGAGTATTTGATTCACTCGCCTTTCTTCCAGCTGAAGCGCATGTTCCCTAAAACCCAGTACTCATCATCATCAAAGTGAATCTCTCCAGTTGGAGGGAAGAAAGCGTGAGCCAGTTCACCCGTGATCCCATCAAAACAGTGATGCAGGTAGGACTGCAGGCAATCTGTATGATTTACTGGGTAGAAGCCTGCCAAAAATAAGTGGAGAGCTTGTATTTATACACAGGCTGACGAATATAGACGATAGATCAACTCAACACAATCTTCAAAGGCCCTGGGGTACTTACTAAGTCCTCAGATTTGGCCCATGACTGACGTTCATCTCTCAGAATCAGTAGACAACGCAATGCAAATACAAAATCCCTACTTCATTTGGTTTTGATCATCCCAAGTGTTTTCAAACATCCATTAAAAGCATTACGTTTTTAATAGGTTTTTTTTCAGGTTGTAAACTTAATTTACAAGGCAGGATTAAGATTTGCCTAATTCTAATGAATTCCACATGGGCATAAAACAGAGCTTTTCATATAGTGTCGCTTTCAACCATTATGTTTGGCAACCTGACAAAGCCCATCGCCTGGTCACATTTTTTAAGTTTTTGCTAAACGGTAATCCCCCATTTTTCGCGGTGGTATACCCCAATTTACCCCAAAAATGCTATTAATGTATACAGTGCTGTACTGTATTAACCTTTTACTTCATTTTATAATGAATAATTATATTTTTATTAATACATTTTATTATTTCAACATAAAGCTCCATTAAAACAAGTTCCTATACGGGTTTTTTTTGGTCTATCGAGCCAAACAAATTAGTTCCAAATGCAATTCCACGATAAACCGAGATTCGCGGTAAAGTGGGGGATTACTGTAATATTAGTCTTGAAAGTTTTAGCATTTTAGTCTCCTTACCCACAACCGTATTGAAAAACACTCCACCAAGCTCTAAACCTAAAACTCATTGTACATTTGAGGAAGAAAAAGCATTTCTGATTGAAAGCATTTTCCACAACCACTTTGTTTTAACACCCTGTGGTATAAAGTCACATAAAGTTCAGTTTCGGTGCGGCACCTCGTCATCGTATATATATATCCGTTGGTCATTCCATTTATCTGTATTCACTTTTACATCACTGGAGAAATAATCCTTGATTTAACAATTCATATATATTGACTAAATAACTGATATTTTTTTTTCCGAAGTAATATATAGTGTTGTGTTGTACTGACTCATTGTCATGTGAGATTTGGCCAAATAACAAGGCAAAGTAACCAAATTTAAAAAGATTCTGGTAAAATTTTGTTAAAAATCCTGCAAAAACGATATTTTATGATTTCGGAAAGTATGTTATTGGCAGAACAAAAATCAATATTAGTCAAAACTTTTTTGTGCGTGTGCCTTCCACCCCCACTAATTCGACAGAACGCGACACATGAACGTGTTTAGTTTACGTTTACAATCATCATTAATGAAGAACAATCTCCGAGGTCTGGTGCAAATAATTTAAAGTTCATTTGTTTAAACATAATAAGGAATGATGGCTGAAGAGTTTGAAACTGTCAGATTGTGGGCCCTTGAGCAAAGCCCCGTATCCCTCACGTAATTTAGGCATTATGCCTCTATTGTCCAACTTGCGTTTGGGGTTTTTTGGGCCGAGCCACAGGTATTTTGGCTTTCTGATGAACAATTCAAAAGCAAAGATGTGGCACAAAATCTGGACCTGATTCACATTTCTGTCACTGAAAGAGATTTCGAACTATTTCAGATGAATGGAGCAAATTATGCCTTTTTCAACTGTGTTTGGTTGTGATAGTTTCCAGACATAATATGGTAAAAAATTATGTCTGCAAATACGGCCAGGAATTTAGGTGAACATTCCCTGGGATAAATCTGGTTCACTATTCTGATGAATTTCTTATATATAATGGTTTGTTAAATGAGATTGAATTAGTGGTAGATGTACAACTCGGTTCCAAATATGAAAAGAGGACAGATGGGGTGTCCCAATGAATTTGCATCACATTTACATCATATTCTGAATTCCTAAGTACAAAGGAATATATAATAATAATAATAATAATAATAATAATACATAAAGATCCTTTTCAAATCAGCTCACAGTACTATTATTAACATTTTACATGTTCTAAAGAATAATTTCTCTTTTTTTCCATTTGTTATTTGTGTTGTCTTGAGGAGAAAACTATTCTGTGAGATGAATATAGTTTTATTTTGTTCCTCTTTTTAATACTCAGATAATCAAGAAGACCAGTTTTATGGCCTCTCTCCATTAAGTGCCTTGAGTATGAAATTGAAGCATTCGTTGTATATGAGGGCATCCATGCTCATACCGATTTTGATGTCGGCCTCCTTATTATCAGGAACCTCTCTAAAGCTGAAAGGTGACACATCGCTCCACATAGCAAAGGCCTTGGCGATGCCCCGGCGTGTGTCGCTGGCGTTCATCAGGTTCCTTGGGAATGACAGCAGTCTGTAGCAAACAGCAACATAAATTTGCCCATCAAGGATTTATACCAATTTGCCAGGCAGAGAGACCGAGCTGGAAAGGATGTGCTGCAGGTTAGAGCAATAAACGATGGAGATGGAAATGTGTTGAGAAGATGGAAGGAGTATTTTGAGCAGCTGATGAACGAGGAAAATGAGAGAGAGAGCGAGAAGGTTCGATGGTGTGGCGATGGTGAAGCAGGAAGTGGATAGGATTAGTAAGGAGGAAGTGAGAGCAGTGATTTAGATGATGAAGAGTGGAAAGTGGGTTGGACTAGATGACATACCGATAGAAGCATGGAGATGTTTAGGAGAGATGGCAGTGGATTTTTTTAACAAAATTGTTTAACAAGATTTTGGAAGGTGCCCTAATGGGAGCAGCCGAAAGAAGAAGAGGAAGAAGAAGCAAATGCTGCTCAAACTGTGGAAGCCTCTTTTATGATTGGCAAAATGTCCAAAATGTAACTTATTTTCCATCCACCTTAACTTTTTTTCCACTTTATACAACACAAAAATGTCTGGATCTTATAAAAACGAGCAAATAAAAAATGTTTAAAGCATGCCTACTTGTAGGTTAGCTTGAATTTGTCCCATTTGAGTTTCTCCGGAGTCAGGGTGTAGCGCTTGTTCCTGGAAAGGTGAAGCATGTGGGACCGGGCGTCTTTGCGGATCCCAATAATCAAAACGCCAGACATGTGAGCTTCTTCCTTGGACAAAAAAAACTCAGATTAGCCAACTGGCAAAGCCTGTGACGCGTTTGCTCCGATATGCGTGACTCGTCTCCTGATACACTTTTAATAGTGGCACTTCTCTAATGGCTTTAATGGCTTCTTAACCAGAAGCACATCTTGAAAGAATTAGTCAAGCTGATTTGAAAACTAAAATGTGCAAACAGACAGACGCTTTATTTAAAAAAAGTTACATAACCCTTAATGTTGTGTGGCTTTTCTTTCTGCCTGGGACCTGCTTTGTGTCCAGAGGTAGCTGCTAGTACTGTTGCTGTATAGAGAATCATTGTGGACAGAAAGAAAGAAAAAAATCATTCCTTTGGGTATTTAATCTAAGAGCTGCTACAATGACCATTAATTTTAAAAAGAAGTACAATGTATGGACACAAGTATTGGGACACCTTGATTGTGCAGCCATATGTGATTATTACCCAAAATGTTAGCACAAAGTTGGAGGCACACAGTTGTTGGTGTCTTTGGATAGGGTAGCATAAAATGTCCCTTCAGGGAAAGATAGAGTAGAAGATCTTGAGTAGCATGATATTGAGCTTTGACCTCAACTCTATTGAACACCTTTGGGCTCAATTGGGACACTGACTACACCCCAGGCCTTTTCACCCTACATCAGTTCCTGACTTTATTAACACATTTTTGGCTGAATGAGCACAAATCTCCACATGTAAACTCTAAAATCTAGTGGAACATCTTCCCAGAAGAGTGGCAGTTATTTTAACAGCAAATGGGGACTAAATATGAAATGGGATGTTCAAAAACCACAGGTAATTCCTCAGATGTCCACAAAATGCTATTCACTATCTCTAACATGTGTATGACATGATGCCAGCCTTTTTTTTTTTCCCCCGAGTTGCTTAAAAGATTATGTCTGGAGTCAAACGCATTGAGGTTGCTTAGGGTGCAAACAACTGGGGGGCACCAGTGAGAGCTCCCTGCCCCACCAAAAGTATTATTATTATTATTGTTATTATTATTTTTTCGTAGTAGTAGTAGTAGTAGTAGTAGTATTTATTGTTATTTTGCTATTTTGACATATGATTGCTGCGATTATCTGAGTAGTCTCTCTATCGATACTGCTTGCTGGTGTTAGGAAGAGAAATGGAGATGTAGGACAAAATATAGAGGCATGCTACTAATTAGTACCTGTTTTGTAAGCTGATGGCTGACGCTCCATCATCACAAGCACAATATGACACTGCATATTAGCACAGAACATTTCAGCAGCAAAATATTAGCGTTAAAGCATTTCTCAAGGCATTACAGGCCATGTTGCAGTGATTATTAAATGTGTTTAACCTTTTTCATAGAGGGTTGTGAATGATTTGTATGGCGTAGGGGTGGAGCATTGTGGTGGGAGGGCAGAGCCAAGGGGGGAGGTCACAATAGGAATCTCGCCTGGGGTGCCAAAAAAAGCCTAGAAACAGCCCTGTTAAGATATTAATCTTAGCAAGTGATTATTATCCATTATTTTGTTCAAGATGCTATCTTATATTTCTCATTATGCAAATATTATTTAACAAATATCTTTATGTAATAAACTAGCAGCCTAGTTGGGTCTTGCATGTACCTAGCATAGATGAATATATAAACTCTGTATGCTTATGTACGAGGTGAAAAAACTACTGCTAGGACAAACCTTGAGATCCCAGTCCTGATGTACACTTCTAGTGAGTGTCTGGTAAAATTTCTCGGGAGTTCTAGAATAGTGTGAAAAATGCAGAATATTGTCTGTAACACTAGTACCTGTTCTTTAATCTGTGAATGTGTTCATATTCAGCTACAGCAGTAAATGAGTAAATGATTTCTTAATGATCTAATAACTAAAAAAAAAAAAAAAAAAAATCGTTGTGAAATCCTCTTGAGTGCTGTTTATTATGCCGTTCATACATGGATATGACATGCAAGACTGGGGCTTCTTTGACGCTATGCCGTAGACATGCCGACCCAGCAGTTGTATTAAAACAAAGATGAATTATAGAAGCTTAGAGCCGGCCAACACTAGCCCTGCTACAGTGCTATAATGAAAGACATTCATAAAGGATATTGGTACAACTGAAACATCCACTGCAGTTAGCCTGCATGTTTGAAGCAGTGCTCTACACGTGGACCTTATGTAACTCTCCGAGGATGACAGACGAAAATTTGGGTGGCTTTGTCATTTCACGAGCTGGCAAGCGCAACTTTGGAACAAGCAAGGGGAAATAAAAATTTTTGATCACGGTGCTCAACTGGAACGGTCCCCACTACGGCCTCTCGCATGCGCACAAGACATTCCATAAAAGGCAAACAATCATTTGGCTTTGAAAGTTTACTGAGCAAATATGAAAGCAAAGACATTTTTTTGCAGAGATTCTTCAGGAAATCTTTATTTATTGATGTATTTTTATTACATGGCAAAAAGAGTGTCTAATAATCAAACGACTGCAAGAGTAACCTAATACTGAAAGTTCTCTACATTGAAACACACAAACACACATCGCACCTCAGAGCAAAAGCCAGAAAGTGTCTGGGTTATAAGTTTACAGACTTGGAATGAGATGTCAAGCTCTTCCACATTGTTACAAAAGAAACCTTCAAACTCAATATCTTAGACGAACAGTCATACAGAAACAATGTCTATATGTGTTGCAATGCGTAGTGATGAACTTTCCATCATGCGAATCCCCTGGTCGATATGACCCATCTGGATTTCTTGTAGAAACTGATAACAGCAGTTTATAGAGAAAGACAGAAGACAGACGGCTTTTTTTTTTTTTTTTTTTTTTGGACCAGTGTGGGAGAGGAGACATTCCTGAGTGGAAACAGTCCCAAAACAGACCATTTAGCCTGGCTTTATATCACATGCTTTTTCAGGCTTGTTGTTCTAAGCTGCACTCTTGGCAGATGTGTTCTCTTTTTTCCTAAAAAAAGTCAATGGAAAATGACATCCGAAATCCAAGGCAAGCGTGGCAGTGTCGGACCCTCAAACGACGCCGGGTTTGCTTTAGAGGGATCAGCTTGGATTGCAGCTTGAGCCCACGGAATGTCGCATGACTAGTAGTGTTTATTCATGGACTGTTCAGAGGAACTATTTGCAAAACTTTGAATGTGAAACTAATAATATTATACAACCAGGTAATGTTTTATCCAGTTTTCAGAATAAGAGCCTGTGTCCAACCTGGTCTTAACTAATACAAATAGGTCCCTATATCAGCTGATGTAGTCCTAAGGTTTATCCTCATGTGTGTTCTGAGCTAATTCTACTCGCCATGGTTGTAAATAGTGATTATTTGAGTTATTGCAGACTTCCTGTCTGTTCAATCTCCTCTAATCTTCCATATCAAAGCCATTTCTAAACACAGAACTGCTTGTCAATGGATGCACAACTTCTAAGTTGAGAAACTATTATGTGTCATACCAGGATATCAGCAGTTTTGAAATAGTCCACTTGTTGGCTTGCATCTGCTTCATTTTTTTGCACTGTGCTACTGCCACATGATCAGGCGATTGCCTAATTACACGAACGCCAAGTGTACACGTGGAAGGGGTCCATGAGTGTATTCTAAACATATTGCTAAATATATGGAGCATTCATACAGGAAAGTGACCATATTTAATTCTCTGAATGTCCTTCAATAGAAGTCACCTTTACATACAATGAAATAACCTCGAATAACCACACTATGATAGAATTCATAAAACCCCCTTATGCAACCAAGTTTTGCTGCTTCAGAAAACAAAATAGTCAACTTAAGAAAAGGTGTTAACAAATGTCACCTAAAACACTTTTTTTTGTTGATTACACAAATCAAAACAGTCGATTAAGGCTGAAAAGACCCCAAATTGCAAATTAAAGCACGATTTGAAAATAGCACACAGAGTCTTGGAACTCGCTGATCAAACGAAGACATGAACAGTGCAGCTACTTCACAGACCCTCCTGTCATGAAGTCTGCCAGGAACCACTAAACCTGAACCTGACATTACACTTGACTCAAGCAATGTTTACCGTCACAGTTCTCAAGCATATTTGCTCAGCATCAGCATTCGCAAAAGTCTTTCCATACGGACATGACAGACTATACTTTCGTTGGGTTTAGGAAAGTTCATTGCAAAATCAAAAAGTCTCAGTTAACATTGTTTTCTCTTGGTGTCCAGCTGGACTGAGGGAAGGAAAAAAGCGAGCCTTGCAGCTTTTCAATTGTGTGGCTGTTATGTAATTATGTTCAACAATATGTACCTGTACATTTATTACATATGTACATTTTGTTCTGTAACAGCCTTATTACAAAATGGATTAAATTAATTATTTTCCTCAAAATTCTACAAACAATACCCCATTATAACAGCGTGAAAGACGTTTTTTCAAATCTTTGCGAATTTATGTAAAAAAAAATTGAGAAAGAAAAATCACATAAGTATTCACAGCATTTGCAATGACACTCAAAATTTAGCTTAAGTGCATCCTGTTTCTACAACTTGATTGGAGTCCAGCTGTGGTTAAATTCGTTCGATTGGACATGATTTGGAAAGGATTACATCTGTCTATAGAAGGTCCCACAGTTAACAGTGCATGTCAGAGCACAAACCAAGCCATGAAGTACAAGAAAATATCTGTAGACCTCCGAGACAGGATTGTATCGAGGCACAAATCTGGGGATGGGAACAGAAAACATTCTTGCAGCATTGAAGATCCCAGTGAGCACAGTAGCCTCCATCTTCCGTAAAATGGAAGTAGTTTGTAACCACCAAAACTCTTCTTAGAGCGGGCCCCCCAGCCAAACTGAGTGACCAGGGGAGAAGCGCCTTAGTCAGGGAGGTGACCAAGAACCCGATGGTCACTCTGAAAGAGCTCCAATGAGAGAGAAGAACCTTCCAGAAGAAGGGTGACTTTATCTTCTAACAGGACAACGGCCATAAGCACACAGCCAAGATAACATTGGAAGGAATGTCTACGGGACGACTCTGTGAATGTACTTGAGTGACCAAGCCAGAGCCCAGACTTGAAAATAACTGTGAACCGAGGCTCCCTATCCAACCTGATAGAGCTTGAGAGGTTCTGCAAAGAAGAATGGGGAAACTGCCCAAGTGTGCCAAGCTTTTAACGTCATACTCAAAAAGACAAAAAAGTGCTTCAACAAAGTATTGAGCAAAGGCTCTGAATACTTATATATACTTAAAATCACATTTTTTCATTTCTCATTTTTAATACATTTGCAAAGATTTCAAACAAACTTCTTTCATAATGTCATTATAGGGTATTGTTTGTAGAATTTTAAGGAAAATAATGAATTTAATTCATTTTGGAATCAGTGAATCGCTGTGAATACTTTCCGGATGCACTGTACCTATTATTTCAGTGGATTAATCTGCAATTGTTTGCAACACATAAGTAAATGCAACAGTGATAATGCTATGGATCTGTGTTTTCTGACTGAAAGGCTGAGAGTTCAAATAACAAATCCTTTACAAACCACTTTTGGAAGCTTGAGCAGAACCTGTCAGCTAAATGTGTAAGGTATAAAGTGGTCATGCCCTTAAAGTTGCGCTTTATATAAATAATTAATGTTAGTTCAGATGTTAGTAGTTTCCTGCTAGTTTCCTTCTTTAAAATAAATGTAAAAAATCACAAGACGTACATCCTACCCTCTAGAAACGACTTACCTGTTCTGCTTTGTTGTTGTTACTGAAAATTATTGTTTAAGCAGGATAATTGGATAACTACTAGCTGGTGTTATTTTTGCTTCCCTTACTGATTATGGTTTGGAATAGAAGAAAAATAATAATCAATAACACCACATCTCAGTGTTGATTTAACGTTGCAAATCCACAAAATATGAGCCAAGTTGGATCTGAAGATCAAAAAAGCATATTGTATGTTAACCCTTACATATGTTAACATATGTAAGAGTGGTCACTACTAGGATGACTCCCCCGATCCACAGGGCATGAGAAGACACTAAATAGGTTCAGGAAACTGAAAGTGCCCTTAATCACATACTATAAATAAAAAATTCATTGGTGGAAAATTTAAGATCCTGTGAGTTTAAAGGTTAAAGTATGTGATTAAGGACATCTTCCTGAACCTATTCAGTGTCTTCTCATGCCCTGTGGATCGGGATTTTGAAAAGAAATGGTAAAAGATTTGTGTTCAGCTCCAGAGGCTTGTAAATGATATGCAAAATTGCACTAAAAGTGTTCTTTGTGGTGTGATCAACACCTTACCGGTGGTAAGTTATGAATTGTCATCCATCTGTATTTTTGACCTTATTGAATTACAATATTACACTGAATCTGGGTGCTTAGAGGCACAAGAGCCACCATATAAAAGAGTTTTTGTTGCAGAAAAGAGGTCATGTTCAGCTTTAGGAAATTAACCACACGTTGAATTTAGTAGATTGTAATACATTATTTAAAAGAAAAGAATGCTGTACAATTTATTTTTTTTACCTTAAAGGTCTATGCAATAAATCTTAATCTTTTACAGCTTATATATTTTATTTAAATACCCAAGTGCTCTGCCAGCTTCAGAAGAGCAGATTGCTGACCTTCATTATCCCTATACTAAAGTTATAGCTCCCTCACCCTGAAAGTCTTGGTGATATTTCACTTGTTAAAGCTAAACCAAAAAACCCCCACTTCATTAAGTGCTATTTCAGTTTTCATGCTAGTGTGTATGGAGTCCCCCTGTTGTGTATGAATACAACTGTTATGTCCTTTGGATTTGTTTTGCTATGCCGTCTATCTTGTGTCACTTAGTATTTTATTATGTTCCCTTTAGTTGTGGTTATTGTATCAGAAGTTTTCATTGAGTTTTGTGAAGTTTTTGTGTTTTTTTGTTTTTCAAAATTGGGAATCTATCTATCTATCTATCTATCTATCTATCTATCTATCTATCTATCTATCTATCTATCTATCTATCTATCTATCTATCTATCTATCTATCTATCTATCTATCTATCTATCTATCTATCTATCTATCTATCTATCTATCTATCGCTTACCTTACTACTAGTTCATATGGTTGGATTAATATTATAACACTTTTTTCACCATTCTACACTTAAAAAATATGAAATATGGGGTCAAATCAGATTAAAGAGAAAATATGATATATTTACATTAAAAAAATTAAATCAACATGCAAAAAGATTTACATGATCAGTTCACATACAGTGCCTTTTGAAAATCATCACACCCTTTTGAAATAGTTACTTTATTTGTATACAGCCTGAAATCAAACCCTTTTCCTCATCAAGCTATTTAAAGAAAAAGGCAACAATTCTGAAAATTATGAAATAATAAAAAAAAAGCTCTGTGCATAGTTGTCACCTGCTCAGACTGAACAGTTAAAGCCGTAAAGCCTTCAAAGTCGCTTCTGGACTCTTGGTAGCTTCTATGATCAATGTCCTCCTGGCTTGGTCATTCAGTTTGACAGATGGCCTGATCTAGGCAATGTGTTGGTAGTACTATACGCTTTCCACTTCTCAATTATGTTCTGAACAATACTTAAAGTGGTAGCTAATGTATTCAATATCTTTTTGTGGTCTTCTCCTAACTTGTGTCTTTCTACTAAGCACTTTTCCAACCATGGAGAAATCTTTGCAGTACTATGCACTACTAACAATGGATTCTTCAAGAAACAGCTGGTTTTATTCTGAAGTTATCAAAACCACTACAATTGATGTCAGATGGAACAAACTGCTGTTTGATCTGGAAGTTGATTGGTTTCACCTGAGCAAGTTTACAATTTTCACTAATTTTTTTTAATTATCCTCCAGAAGGTTTTAAACTGTTATTTAAACTATAAACTTATATATACTTATATATTATAAACTGATAAGAGTTATAATGTGTCCATTAAGCTCAAACAGGTTAGACTTAATTTAGAAGTCTAACCTAAAAGAGCTTGGTTTGGTTTTATTCAGGCTTTGGAAATACATGCAAAATAATTGTTAAATGCACAAGAAAAATCTGTGACAAGTCAATTAATGGTCTCTGAGTTTCACATACATGTGGTGGTTCCACAGCCGTTTAACACGAGAAACTGTCCAAACTCACACCTTACCTCAAAAGCCCAGACTGGAAAAGCTGTGGTTTGCTGCATGGCTGCTAAAAACACCCCGAGCAGCCCAAAAGCCACAACCAGTGCCAGCTCTTGCTTTCCCCGCACCATGTCTACGTCCAAAAGTGTACCCACAAACAGCACGTGCTCAACTTCTCCACCATCTATTTCTCTTTCATTCCTATGCTTTCCATCTGAGCTGCGATTGTGTCTGACGTCCTGCTCGAGTGATGAATTGTTCAGTGCTTCTCCTCAGCCTGGTGTGTGTGTGTGTGTGTGTGTGTGTGTGTGTGTGTGTGTGTGTGTGTGTGTGTGTGTGTGTGTGTGTGTGTGTGTGTGTGGCCATGCTCCAAACTGTGGAGCTGCACTTTTTCTTTTTTTTTTCCCCACTCGGACAATTCAGCACACCTCTGAGGTCTCACATTACTCCAACTGAGATCAGAAGAATTCGGAAAGGAAAGCAGCTGTGGACTACTATACTGAAGTGCATCCAGGCAGAGATGGGGGAATTTGATTTATATGTTGTTTTATTGAATACCATACTCTACTTTTAGAAAAAAAATAGCACCTATTTGTACTAATTTTTAATTAAAAAGCAATCAACTGAACTTTTGCAAAACTATCACATTTTATACCGTTAAATTTTTAGGGGCAACGCGAGCAAAAACCAAACTCGTGCAATTACAAATCATTTGTCTTCTATAACTGTACTATATGGTCAAAAGCAACTGTGTAATCAAGAAAAATCAAGTATCACTTTTTCATGGAAGGAGACTTGAGACAAACCTTTTCATGTTATGTTGCAGTCCTAATGCAGACTTTCACATAAAAACATAAAAATAGTCTGAATATAGTGGTAAACTGTGTTCTAATGTTGTTCTGCTTGCTGTTAAACTGTTAACTGTATGTTTGTGTTAAGTAGATACCACCAACCTGCACTGTCAGCTGTGAGGCCTTCTATTGAGAGGTGTGTGCATTCCAAAATCATGTCCAATCAATAAGCTTTTCCGCAGGTAGACTCCAGTAAATTTGTAGAAACGAAAGAGAGAATTCAAGAGAAATAGGAAGCACCTGAGCTAAGTTCTGTTGCAAAGGGTCTGAATACTTATTTACATGTAATATTTCTTTTAAAATGTACAGACATTTCCAGAATTCCGTTTTCATTTTGTCATTATGGGGTACTGAGTGAAGATTCATGAGTAAAAATATTAATTAGAACGATTGTACTATCAGGCTGCAACATAAATGTAAAAGTTTAGAAATACCTGGACTTTTACATCTTTGAGAAACACATTCATGTTACTTTTGTTTATATGCAAATAAAATTAGGTAATTTAACTGTATTTGCTTTGACAAAATAAACAAAAGCAAAAAATCTTCCTTAAGCATGAATAACAGCTTTACACACTCTCTGTATCCGGACAGTTCGTTTCTCCAAACTTTCAAGTGATATATTTTGCTGTGCCTTTAATAAAACTTGCCAAAGTTGTTCTTCTCAATTTGGAGATTTATTTCTGAACTTGCGATCAAGTTCACCCCAGAGCAGTTCAGTAGGATTTAGGTGCAAGGGCAGGCTATTCCATGATAGATAAAAAAAAAAACTCCAGCTGACTGTTTTGCTCTCTAAATAACGCATACAGAGATTGGACGTACAATTCAGGTCATTTGTCTTGTTGTATGGTAAAGTCGGTTCCAATAAGTCGTAGTCCAGATGTAATTGCATTGTGATGTATTATGGAATGGTAGCCAACCTTCCCTGCTCCAAAAGAAACCCCACACCACCTCCATGTTTGACTGTGGGTGTGAGGAAGTCTGCTAATATCTTCTCCCCTGTCTTACACAAGTTGTTCTGTTAAAGCCAGAAATGTCAAACTCATCTGTCTACAGAACTTTTTTTCCAGTCATTCACTATCCAACTCTTGGGTGTTTTTACCTTTTACTTAGTTTGTTGAATATAAACAAAAGGCAGATTCATGTGTCTCAAAAATGATAAAAGACCAGGCATCAGCAAAGATTTGACAAGCACTGTCCGATAAATAAATGATAAAACACCATACTAACCACTAACCTTTTCCATTACATCAACAAGCCAAAGAAGTGGACCTTTTTTTTTTTACTGACATTAGACAATATTAGCTACTTAATCCCTCATTGTTTAAGCCATGATATCCACAGCACAATGGCTTCCCTTACAACTGCCAACCTTTTTTCACCCCCAAATGATGGTAAAGTGTGATTTTTGCATATGGATTTCAGAAATCTTAGGGCCCCCTGGTGGATCAAGAAGTCTAAATGACCTCTCAGGCCACTCAAAGCAAGACATAGCCCTGACGATATCTATGAGGGAAAAAAGATTAAAGATACATAAATAGACATACTGAAGGTATAAAGGTGTATGCTTAAGGGGATCATAACAATGACAAGGAAAGTCACTGCTAAGTTAACTTTTTCCTTAACAGTTAACAGTTGCCTTGTGTAAACCTTCCAAAGTTTATTGTTTTGAGTTCAGAAAATCGGGCTTGTAAACAACGTGTGAGGCGGATTAAGCCTCCCACAAAAAAAGTTGATAAATATGTCACTTTGACTATAAAAGTACACCCAAGTGGAAACCGCTTGTATGTTTATTAGAGAATGCATGTCCATAAGAAAGAAAGAAAAAATTAAAGCAAGGCGTTTTTTTTTCCTGTTCTGTTTCCAGGAAGATGCAGCTCTACCTCTGCCATGTTAATCTATATTCTATGTGAATCTTGTGAATATTGGTTATTGTTCACTCTCTAAATAATAAAAGCACAGTCTTTCTTGATTTCTCATGACAGTGACTTAATTTTCTCATGATGTCGACATAAGTAGTTTTGTCGTAATCACGACTTAATTATATCGTGAAAATGTTCTGCCTCTATAATAATAATAATCGAATCTAATAATGTCCTCCTGTGGTACACATTTAAATAATGAGAACGAAAGGTTAAATTGTGTGCATAAAAAAGAAAAACAAAAAAATGAAGGGGGAATGTGATTCCTTTACACGCTTTGCAAAAAATGATTGAGTGCGGATCTCAAGTTAGGGCATTTTGTTTCCGCCCGGAGGGAACACGTTGCTGTACATCAGAGGGCTGGACGAAATGGCGTGCGTGTGCAGTTTGCTATTGACAGAGGGATGTTAGCTGGGTTGCTAAGCTAAATAGCTTTAGAGTTGACACGTCGGCTGTGAGTGTGTCGGCAGGTTAAGGATTTGAGCGCTGGAGGAGAGAATAAATCACAGGACGATGTGTCCACAGTGCGTCAAATAAACGTTTAGCTTGTCACAGTGGGACAGAGAGCAGGTATGTGGGGAAAATGCTAACTAGTTTTGAGAATTGTCCTCAACTTCAAATGCGCACGAGTGTCTCCTAATCCTCTATAATCTCAGTCTGGCTAGTCATGATTAGCCTTTAGCAATCTGAATGAATTGAGAATAAGATCAAATGAGCATGGAATGGTTTAAAAAAGACATTTGAAGCTCGTGCTGGTTCTGCTGACAGGAGGTTTATATGATTTATATGCTCATTGTCCTCCAGTATTTTGCTGCTTTGCTCACTATATTTGACCTCACTTGACCACTTGACCTCGATTAAACTGTGTGTGTGTGTGTGTGTGTGTGTGTGTGTGTGTGTGTTGGTCAGTCGGTCGGTCACGTGGTTCATTCCTAAACTCCCACCACTCATATTTAAATGTCTCATTAAAAGTGGTCATGTGTGTCTAAGCCAGAATGTAACCCTCAACCTTTATGTCAGACTCTTTTTTTTGTTACTTTATTTGATCTTTGAATATCTTTGTGTGTATTTGAGGCAGGAACACAGGTAGCGATGGCAGCTGGCCAGAAGAAAAGCGCCGCAGAGACGCACTTGCTGCCTGGCTCGAACGACCTGAACGGCTCGAAAGCACAAGGAGTGACACCAACCGAACGAACCTGCAACGGCAAGAGTTCTCGGCTGTCCAAGATGGCCTCAGGTGTCCAGGTGAAGTGTGCGGCCTACGTCCTGGCCTTGCGGCCGTGGAGCTTTAGCGCCTCTCTGACGCCCGTGGCTTTAGGAAGCGCTCTGGCCTACAAGCTGGAGGGCTCCGTGGACTTTGTGATCCTGCTGGTGTGCGCCGTCGCCGTCCTGGTGGTGCACGGCGCCGGTAACCTCGTGAACACTTACTACGATTTCTCCAAGGGAATCGACCACAAGAAGAGCGACGACAGGACTCTGGTGGACCGCATCCTGGAGCCGCAGGACGTGGTGATGTTCGGCGCCGTGCTCTATTCGGTGGGATGTCTGTGCGCCACGCTGTTGTATTTCCTTTCTACGCTCAGGCTCGAGCATCTGGCGCTCATCTATTTCGGAGGGCTGTCCAGCTCGTTTTTGTACACTGGAGGTAAAAACAAATGTATATAAAAAGTCGCTAAAATGCTCACACAAAAAAATCATATACACAAATAGAAACTGCTCGTGCTTAGTCAATTATTCAAACCTCTCTTTTTTTCAACTACTGCAAGTGGAGACAGTGTGTGTGCGTGTGTGTGCGTGTGTGTGTGTGTGTGTGTATATATACAGTGGGTACGGAAAGTATTCAGACCCCCTTAAATTTTTCACTCTTTGTTATATTGCAGCCATTTGCTAAAATCATTTAAGTTCATTTCTTTTCCTCATGAATGTACACATAGCACCCCATACTGACAGAAAAACACAGAATTGTTGACCTTTTTGCAGATTTATTAAAAAAGAAAAACTGAAATATCACATGGTCCTAAGTATTCAGACCCTTTGCTGTGACACTCATATATTTAACTCAGGTGCTCTCCATTTCTTCTGATCATCCTTGAGATGGTTCTACACCTTCATTTGAGTCCAGAAATTTTTGATTATACTGATTGGACTTGATTAGGAAAGCCACACACCTGTTTATATAAGACCTTACAGATCACAATGCATGTTAGAGCAAATGAGAATCATTAAGGTCAAAGGAACTGCCTGAAGAGCTCAGAGACAGAATTGTGGCCAGGCACAGATCTGGCCAAGGTTCCAAAAAAATTTTTGCTGCACTTAAGGTTCCTAAGAGCACAGTGGCCTCCATAATCCTCAAATGGAAGACGTTTGGGACGACCAGAACCCTTCCTAGAGCTGGCCGACCGGCCAAACTAAGCTATCGGGGGAGAAGAGCCTTGGTGAGAGAGGTAAAGAAGAACCCAAAGATCACTGTGGCTGAGCTCCAGAGATGCAGTCGGGAGATGGGAGAAAGTTGTAGAAAGTCAACCATCACTGCAGCCCTTCACCAGTGGGGCTTTATAGCAGAGTGTCCCGACGGAAGCCTCTACTCAGTGCAGGACACATGAAAACCCGCATGGAGTTCTCCAAGATGGTGAGAAATAAGATTCTCTGGTCTGATGAGACCAAGATAGAACTTTTTGGCCTTAATTCTAAGCGGTATGTGTGGAGAAAACCAGGCACTGCTCATCACCTGTCCAGTACAGTCTCAACAATGAAGCATGGTGGTGGCAGCATCATGCTGTGGGGGTGTTTTTCAGCTGCAGGGACAGGACGACTGGTTGCAATCAAGGGAAAGATGAATGCGGCCAAGCACAGGGATATCCTGGACGAAAACCTTCTCCAGAGTGCTTTGGACCTCAGACTGGGCTGAAGGTTTACCTTCCAACAAGACAATGACCCTAAGCACACAGCTAAAATAACGATGGAGTGGCTTCACAACAACTCCGTGACTGTTCTTGAATGGCCCAGCCAGAGCAATGACTTAAACCCAATTGAGCATCCCTGGAGAGACCTAAAAATAGCTGTCCACCAACGTTTACTGTCCAACCTGACAGAACTGGAGAGGATCTGCAAGGAGGAATGGCAGAGGATCCCTGAATCCAGGTGTGAAAAACTTGTTGCATCCTTCCCAAAAAGACTCATGGCTGTATTAGATCAAAAGGGGGCTTCTACTAAATACTGAGCAAAGGGTCTGAATACTTAGGACCATGTGATATTTTAGTTTTTCTTTTTTAATAAATCTGCAACAGTGTCAACAATTCTGTGTTTTTCTGTCAATATGGGGTGCTATGTGTACATTCATGAGGAAAAGAAATGAACCTAAATGATTTTAGCAAATGGCTGCAACATAAAAAAGAGTGAAAAATTTAAGGGGGTCTGAATACTTTCCGTGTGTGTGTGTGTATATATATATATACACACACACTGATCAGTCATAACATTATTAATGGTGAAGTGAAAGGCAGAGCAGAGAGTTATGAAGAGTTATCATGAGATCCTGACCTGAAGCTGAATCACTTGGGATGACCAGCAGTTTGGTTTTGCTAGGATTGATTTTTATTTGATGAGCACTCATCCACGAAGATATGTTCGGCAAGCATGCCGAGATCAGAGCGGAAGCTGTGGTATCTGAGGGAGGAAAAGATGAGCTGAGAGTCGTCAGGCCAAGTACTGAACCTTGTGGGACACCAGTGTAGAGTCTGCGTGGGGCAGATGTGAACCCCCTCCATATTAGCAAACCATTCCCAAGGTGCCCTGTGGATACCAATGCTCCTGAGGGATATACAAAAGAGTCTTATGGTTGACCGTGTCGAATGCTACTGAAAGGTCAAGGAGGACGAGTACAGACGATAGCTTGGCTGTCTGAGCAGCATGTAGTTTCTTCGAGACAGCCAAAAGGGTCGTCTTTGTTGAATGCCTGCTTTGAAGCCAGACTGGTTTGAATCATGAAGGTTGTTCTGTGAGAGAAGTGATGTCAGTCTGTAGTTGGTAATGTCCGATGGATCCAGAGCAGATTTCTTGAAGATGGGAATGACCCTGGCTTGCTTGAAGGTGGTTGGAACATGACCAGATGCTAACGACCCATTGATGATCTTGGAGATGAACACCAAGAGGTCTTGTGAGATAGTCTGAAGTGTAGTTGATAGGATTGAATCCAGAGGACAGGTGGTGAGATTGCAAGATTGTTTGACTTGCAGTATCACTTCTTCTGCTATGTTTGAGAAGCTTGGCAACAAAGGAGTAGTCGATTCCTGGCTGTGTAGTTTAGTCTTTGTTGGGGAGGATGTGAAGGCTTGGCAGATTTTCTCAATCTTCTTATCCAATATATGTACCAATATAAACGCTGAGCGTCACTGGCCTTAGCAGGGTTACCTTCGACCTTCAGTATAAATGTGAAAGCCTGCCAACAATTCACACTTCAAGTGAGACTGAAATTACCCTCGATTAATCACCTGAGAGAACTAAGAAGCACAGACCAACACTAAAAAATCAGCACTATAGGACACTATAGAATAATTAATGCTATTCAGGGTGACAATGCAAATAACACACTAGAATCAACTGAGTTAAGTAGATATACAAAAGTCAGAATCCTACCTTACTAAAGCACACATATAAGGCAGCAAGTGAACATTTTGTTCTCAAAGTTGATGTTAGAAGCAGGAAAAACGGGCAAGCGTAATGACATGAGCGAGTTTGACTAGAGCCAAATAGTGATGGCTAGATGACTGGGACAGAGCGTCTCGAAAACTAGAGGTCGACCGATTTGGGTTTTTCTCTGGCAGATGCCGATATAAGATGCCGATTATTTTGGCCGCCCCTTCATCTCATAAGATCTAACATATCATTAATTAATAAGACGTGATACAGAAAATTGCTTAACTTAAACGTTTATTTAACAACACAAGCCTCTCCAATCAGTGCAGTTTGAAACACAGATGGTTAAAGGCTCATTAACAATACAGTTTCAGAAAGTTATGTCCATTCTCTCTCCAAAAGTAGCATCATATTTAACCAATGAAATATATAAGGCTGGATAAAGAATGAATGATAAGAACTTATAGCTCGGGACAGTGAGCAGTGAGAAAGAGAACTCCGATTGGCTAATTAGCTTAGCGAATGAGCAATGAGAAAAAAGTAAACGGAACACGCTTGTTGTCATTCTTGCTCATCTTTGTAACTTAGGAGACACAATTGAAGAAAAATCCACACAAATCAATTAGTAATGATCGTAGCAGGTATTAAAGCTGCTTGCTTTATGTATTTACAATCCTAGCTCTTCCGGTGTCCCTGTTTGAATGCCGATTACAGACTACTGCCACCTGCTGGTATGGGAGAGTTATATTTTCTCAAGTGATCGTAAAACGTACACGCACGGTTTGGTGCGTCAGATGCGCCTGCCTAATAATCTGCCTAATTTGCAGCACAACCGGCCGATGCCGATTAATCAAAGTTCTCCAAAAATCCCGTATCTATCAAAAGTGGTCCAAGGAAGGAACAGTGGGAAACCGGGGTCCAGGGTCATGGGCAGCCAAGGCTCACTGATTCACAAGGGGAGCGAAGGCTGGCTAAAAAAAGTTAATGCTGTTAATGCTTGATGGATCAGGACTGTTTTAGCAGCAAACGGAGGACACAATATTAGGCAGGTGGTCATAATTTTATGCCTGATTGGTGTACATATTGGGCACAGTTTAAAGTGCTTACACTATATGGACAAAGACTATTGGGACACCTAGACTTTTCCAGCTGTATGTGGTTCTTCTCCAAGCTTCTACCACATGATAGGCACTCAAGGTCAAATCCTAGGCTTTTTTTTTTTTTTTTGCTCTTTGCTCTTCTTCCTCTTCTCTCTCTCTCTCTCTCTCTCTCTCTCTCTCTCTCTCTCTCTCTCTCCCCCCAACTGTGTCACCCTCTCATTCTCACAGCAGGTGTTTGATAATCGCACTAGCATTTTTGTCACATCTGTTTGGGGTGTGTGTGTGTGTGTGTGTGTGCACTGTTTTTGTTCTGGTTATACAGAATCCAGAGGCCTGAAGAAGGTTGTGTTGAGCTGATCATCACAGAGTTTTTGCAGTATTATAGCCCCCTCTGGCAGCAGCTAGAGATCAGGATTATATGTTGCTCATAGTCACAGAGGTGCAGGATGACATCCCTGCAAACACAGAACAATGAAAGAACTCTGGAAAGCGGCACGAGCTACACACGGATTCGTAATAAGCACAATTAAACAGATCGTTTTGCTTTTAGAGTTAGAGGCACATAATTGTATATACGAGTCTTTTTTATTATTATTATTATTATTATTATTATTATTTATTAATTAATTAATTAATTAATTATAAAAATTTCTCCACACTTGAACTAGTAGATCCAAAACTGTTCAAGCATGAAAATGCACCTGTGCACAAACCCACCTACATGATGATATTTTTGTTGCATGGGTTGGGGTGAAGGATCTTAAGTTACCTGCAATAGAGCTCTGAACGCAAACCTAAGGAAAAAATTTGACTGCCCCCCAGTTCTCTTTCCCCTACGTCAGTACCTGACTGTACTAACAATTTTTTAAATCTTGACTGAACACAAATCTTCACAAGCACACACCAAACTCTAATTTTCCTAAAAGAGTGGAGGTTATTATAGCAGGAAATGGGGATGAATACAATGAATACAAATCAAACGATCAGGTGTCCACAAACATTTGTATATTTTTATATTTTTTTAATTTAATGTATTTAAATTTTGATGTTCGTTCTAATTGATAGCCTTTGTAGATGAATTATTTATATAGGGTTGTCACTTCTGTTTTGGACAGGAATCGGTCTCAAGTACGTGGCCCTGGGGGACGTGGTGATCCTGATCACGTTCGGGCCGCTGGCCGTGTTGTTTGCGCACGCGGTGCAGGTGGGTCACCTATCCGTGTTGCCCCTGGTGTACGCCGTGCCGCTCGCCCTGCACGCCGAGGCCATCCTGCACAGCAACAACACGCGGGACATGCAGTCGGACCGCAGCGCCGGCATTGTCACGCTCGCCATCCTGGCCGGCCCGGCTCTCTCTTACGTCCTCTACAACGTGCTGCTCTTCGCACCCTACGTGGTGTTCTGTGTGCTGGCCACGCGCTACACCATCAGCATGGCGCTGCCACTGCTCACGCTGCCCATGGCCTTCCCTCTAGAGCGGCAGTTCCGCAGTCAGCACTACAGCAAGATCCCGCTTAAAACAGCCAAGCTCAACCTGCTCGTGGGACTTTTCTACGTCTTCGGGATCATTCTGTCCCCGACGGGGAGCCTGCCACTGTTATAAAAGAGCGCCTCCTCACTCATTTTTATGCTGTAAAACAAATTGACTTTTGAAATATTGAACTTGGTACCTTCTGAATTATATATATAAATAAATAGGACCGGCCATATTGAAAAATACTTTATACCGCCTGAGACAATAGTGAACTTTTCGTTTTTTTTGTGTTAAAGATTTAAAAGATTTTACACCAGGTCTTTTTTTTTTTTTTTTATAGTTAACTTTTTCCTCAATTTAATTATTTACTGTTTAATTTATGCTTCAGGATTAACGAACACTTTGCAGAGGTACCGAACCTGCTGGAAACATCAGTATTCTTTGAAACGGTGTGTAAACAGTTTGTTTATTAACTGTGCAGTTGCAGAACATTTGCAAAAATCTGTGACATGTCCATGATCCTAAATTTACACCTGTTCAAATCCATTCATTTTCATTGTGTAGGAATAAACTGAGCCAGACGTACTGTGGGCTTCAGCGCTTCAGCACGTTGAGACTGACCGGCTTGTTCCACATTAAAGCGGCTGCTCAGATCCAAACCTGAACTGAAGCTTTCTAAAAGGGAGAATAAAAATATGATTCATGAACATCTCATATGAATAATCATCTTTGATCATGGATACTGCATGACAAAAAAGGTTCAAAAAAACAATGTCACAGCATTCAAAGTTTGTGGACACCCAAGCACAAGATTGTATGTGCCTTTTAAACCTCCCAGTCCACATTTTGTTATAATATTAACCGCTATTTTTCTGGGAAGATGTGCCACTAGATTCTGGAGTGTGCTTGTGGAGATTTGTGCTCATTCAGCTACAAGGGTATTGGTAAAGTCAGGTACTGATGTAGGGATGAGGAGGCCTGGGGTGCAGTCAGCGTTTGCATTCATCCCAAAGGTGTTCAACAGGGATGAAGTCGGAGCTCTATAGCAGACAAGATCTTCCACTGCAACTCATGTAAACCATATATTCATGGAGCTCACAGGGGCATAGTGATGCTGGAACAGGTTTGGATCTCCAAGTGAAAGTGAAGGGAAAATTTCATCCCAATGCATCTAAATACATTCTATACAATGGCGTGTCTTTAACTTTGGGTGGAAAAGTCAAGTGTCCCAATACTTTTGTTCATATATTGGAGATACTCAGATAAGCAGATCAAACAAATGACAGATGGTGATTTAATGACCAAGCGGAAAGTTACTGACTTTCTAAAAGGGAAGAATGCTTTGAAATGTTCCTCAACTCATAATTGCTACTTTACCTTTTTTCCTGAGCACACGTGTCGCCGACGTCACTTCAACATACCATTTTTAGTAAGAATTAAACTTCTGGTTTTTGTTAATTGATGATAATTGAAATCTTAATATTCGAGTTCTATACGATTTTACAACGGTCTTACACCCACTAACCACAAATGAATCAACACGTTATTTCACATGAATACATATGGGAATATATTGTATACTGCTAGCTGTAAGTATTCACTTTAATTAGAGCTGAATGTATGAAAAAGCTCTAATATGATAAGCAGTTAAAAGGTTGCCAGTCACCAACAATTGTAGGAAAATTACGCAGCATGATATAAAGAAGGGAGGCTCGGGCCGATTTCTTTTAAGCCCAGACCAGATTGCTGTAACATAGTGCTGACACTCCTGAGGTAGTCGCACATCATCAACCACATCATCAGCAGTGATTGAGAAGGTGGGGATGAAATTCAATTGTGAGCGTAATGAACGAGAACAAGATGAATTATGATTTATCACCACCCAACCGCTTAAAGACGTCTTTAAAGGTGAAAGTTAAAGTATATAGACTTTGTATAAAGACAAAACATACAAAAGGACAGGTACATTTTTGTACATCTGAAGGGTATATTTAATGTAACATTTATATAATATTATTACAAGGCTTTAAGCTTTTTGGTACCTTAAACTGCTTAAGAACTCGTTCGTAATTTCTAGCCGCATCATTATTTGAATCTATATGTAGTCTATATATGGATTAAAGGTTTCCTCATTCAAAAAGGGCATTTTGTAGTTTCCCAATATGCTACATGGGCAAATTTTTGTAGAGCCCTGATCATCACATCCAAATGCTATTAGATTTAATCCTTGCTTTGCTGTTGTGGTAATCTGAAATTTTTTGAGTAAGGGGCTTGTGGGAATTTCCATCATCACTTCAAATCATCTGAAAGGTGGGGGAATAGGGTGGGAGTCAGGGCCAGTGTAGTTTCTTGGGGAACCATGTCTCCATATACTTCGTTTTTTGCACAGGGGCATTGCCATGCTAGAGCAGGTTTAGGTTTTACCCCTTAGCTTGAGGGAAATCTTCATGCTGCAGCATACAAAGACACGTCCTATACTAGTGTGTGAACAGAACAGTTTAGGGAAAGAACTTGTGTGCTGCACGTCTGTGTGACGACATTTAATCAAATTTCTTCATCTTTGCTATGCTAATAGTGCAAGTTTCTTCATCCCTGCCTAAACTAATAGTACAAGTTTCTTCTTCTTCGCTGGCATTCCATCTTTTCATCTTCCTTGGCCAATCACACGTCTTATCTTCATCATCAGTCATCCAATTGCAGCCAAGGAGTTTTTTTATTCTCCGTTTGTTAAACTGGGACACATATTCTCTGGAATTAAACTTCGAGCAAAGTGAGGTAAAATAAACTACATGACAACTTACATTAACCACAATAGACTACACATTTTCTAGAATTTTATGGTCCATTAAGGTGCGTGTTATGATCTATGGCGAACGTGATTTACTTTTTTTACAATGAACATTCTTCTACATTTTTTCTAGCATGTTGTTACAATAACAGACTCATATTTTTCAAGTCCATGCATTACATTACGTTGTTTGTTTAGTGTAGTGATCAATTATATGATGATACTGCATCACTTCTCATGCTACTGTCTCCTACTAGAGTTTGGGGTTTGCAGTTTTCATGGAGTAATTTAAATGTCATTATCTGTCATATTAATGATGAGTTATTGTTTACTGTATCTATGTTTATAGTATGGTAGCATTTTAAGTAGTGGTCAAGCCATGGTTTAGTCCAATAGTCCTTTGGTGGAGTGGTAAGAGCACTGGTCTTATACCAAACACTTGTTTTGAAGATAAGGGAAAAAATAGAAAGATGATTTCAGGTTGATCTGACGTTTGTTATGCATAATATTGGTAACTAAATTTTGTGAAAGAGAGCACAATATGTAGCACTTATTGTATTGGATAGTTAGTGGTTAATGTATTAAACTTCTGATCAGAAGGTCATAAGTTCAAATCGCAGCTTTGCCACTGCTGGGCCCCTGAGAAAGGCCCTTAGCCCCCTAAATGCTCAGTTAAATAAGTGGGATATGTCACTCTGGATAACTGTGTCTAATAATTGCCATAAATGTTATATTCAGGTGTTCACACACTTTCGGATGAATAGTTTTCTCATGGTGGTGAAGTGAAAAAGATCTACATTTTGACATTTTATTTAGACACCAAGCTAGAGTTTCAAAATGAGATCCAATAACAAGACCAGGCATCACATAATAATCAATATACAGCTCGAACAGTTCGAATAAGCTAGAACAGTCGTTTTCTCTTCTCATTTTTGTCCTCGAATGTAGACTGCACAGTTTTGGACTATTTAAATGCTTTATGCAAAATCTATGTTAGTGTCTGGGAAATTCTGATAAAGCTGAGGCCCCCGCAACTTTCCATGACGTATTCTAGTGCAAACTCAAACAAGTTCAAAGAATGTAAAAACGGCATAATGTTGTTTACCTCCACCCTGCACGCACTTATCTTTAGGGACGTCCTTGTCTAGGCTACTGGGAGGCTACTGAGTCCAAATGGTTCTCCCACCTATTTTACATGCCCCAGCTTTCACACTACACTACAGAGATGTCAGTGTCTAAAATTATACTCAAATTAGGGATATGAAGGAGCAAAAAAAAGGTGATGTGATTCAGAAAAGTGGAATGTTTCCTTATAACGGTGTATTAAGTTTTTTTTTTATTTCTTTTTTTTACCACATTTTCTACCACAATTTACATAATTGCATTTACATTTATTAATGAATGCACACAGCAACCTGTGCTGTGCCGCTTTAAACAGCAGACGGCGCTGTTTCCTAACAACGACCACAATGAAGACTTATGGTTTTGCTATGGAATCTGCCTCTCTAAAAACGATTAATTTTTCACAAGTAATTCTGTAATCAATTTAAACCCGGAAGTGCCGTGGCCAGAATTTAATTTCAAGGGATTTCACTGATAAGTGTAATGCGTTTTGGTTGGATGCCAGAAAGCAACAGAAGCAATGATTGCACAACTTTCGTCATTTAGGGTTTGATCTACTGCAAAGTGAGCTTGCCCTGTAAATATTGTTGCTTTATATCAGATCCACTGGAAAGAACATCTTATATCACAATCTCCACCCTCCACCAACTAAACCCCAAGTACCTCACTGATATCCCTATGTGTAGCTTGGTAAGCTTTCAAACACAAAAATGCAAGATCCAAAATCGCTGCACCTGATAGCTAAAGAAAATGTGATTAAACAAACTAGGGCCTGAACTAGTGCCTGCCTCATAGCTAACATTGCTGCCTCATAGCTCAAGGGTGTAATCCTGAACTCAATTTAGAGTCTTTGTGGAGTTTCCTTGTATGTACTTGTGTCCTTGTGGGTTTTCTCAGGGTTCTCCAGTTTCCTCCAATGCCCTACAGTAGAATGGTGTCATATTTGGGGTGATTTGCACAGCCTTGTGTGCATCAGATTGTCTTTCGCTCTCACAGATGTTGGTAGGGTTGACATCATGTTAAACACGTCTGTGCTAATCTTTTCCTACTCTTAACTTCTTTATATGTCTAGAGCAGGAATGAATTGTTTTACTATCAATGTATGGCCAAAAGTGACCATGCAGAAACCAGACCATTTAAAGATGTAGCTCATGTTTGCTGTTATAACACCTTTTGTAAATGGCTTTTCTATACGTTGAAGCATGGCTGTGAAGAGTTGCTCAATCAACCATCTAAAGCATTAGTAAAGTTGGGCAACACTGTAAAATGAGGAGGCAGGTGAAACATGTTTCTTCTTCTTCTTCTTCTTCTTCTTCTTCTTCTTCTTTTTTCGGCTTCTCCCATTAGGGGTCGCCACAGCGGATCATCCGTCTCCATACCCCCCTGTCCTCTACATCTGCCTCTTTAAACCCAACTACCTGCATGTCTTCCCTCACCACGTCCATAAACCTCCTCCTTGGTCTTCCTCTTTTCCTCCTTCCTGGTGGCTCCATCCCCAGCATTCTCCTACAGATATACCCCATGTCTCTTCTCTGCACATGTCCAAACCATCTCAAATTTTGCCTCCCTCACTTTGTCTCAAAAATGTCCTACATGCAATGTCCCTCTAATAAACTCATTTCTAATCCTGTCCATCCTCGTCACTCCCAACAAAAACCTCAACATCTTCAGCTGTTTGCAGCTCCTAATTCCAGCAAAGAGGAATCTATAGCATACAGAGACATTTACACTTATGCCATTTTGCAGACGCCCTTATCCAGAGGGTTAAGCAGTTGAGGGTTAAGGGCTTTTTGTTTAAGAGCTTAAAAGTGGCAGCGTTAATGAACTGACAGAAATTAAATGATGCCAAGCATCCTGCCCAGGCAAATATGTATAATAGAAGAACATACTGCTTTTACTTACTGTTTTATTTTCACACTTGATCCTGTTTTTGTTGTTAACTAAATGTTGACCCTATTTGGCCCTCTTATTAGCCCCAGTATTTAATTTTGGCCCCCTCTATGATTGAGCTTGACACCACTGTGTTACACCCTAAAATAAAATTTCCACTCTGTGAATCCTCCAAGCAGCGTATGACATAAATTAAGAAATTAAGAAAAAAAACATTAGAAATGTACAAAGCTATAATAATGCAAATGCAAGAAACACATGCTTGTGCACGTGTGAAGTGTGCACTGTAACATCTCAAAGTCATGTGCTGGGCATAGGTGCAAAAATGAGTTATGCAGTATATACAAGACATAGAGGCACCGCACAAGGGTGGCATCGCATGGAGTGTATTTATTTTTTGGGAGGGGGAGGGGGGTGGCAATCTTGTGCACCCCTCAGGAAATGTGCAGTTGCACCACTGGTGCAGATTGTTAGATTGGCTCTATGTTTGGGCCACGTTGGGTAACTATTAAATATAGAGAGTAAATTCTCTCTCTCTCTCTCTCTCTCTCTCTCTCTCTCTCTCTCTCTCTCTCTCTCTCTCTCTCTCTCTTTCTCTCTCTCTCTCTCTCTCTCTCTCTCTCTCTTTCTCTCTCTCTCTCTCTCTTTCTCTCTCTCTTTCTCTCTCTCTCTCTCTCTCTCTCTCTCTCTCTCTCTCTCTCTCTCTCTCAGTGACCAGTGCTCCTGTCTTCTCTTCGAATCTGCCCGATTCATCCCAAAGCCTCGAATGACGTCCCCTTCAATTAATGTCCACTCTGTGAAGCTGAAGATGGTTCCATATCAACAGCCTAAAGATCTACAAAGTTCCTGGGCAACTCAAGAAATATGAGGATGGATGTGGACTGTAATTAATATCAGTTAACATTTCTGAATTTAAGCACCATCACTAAACAGTACACCTCAACAATGATGGAAATGTAATGACATGAACATTCGGTGGCACCCAGATGAGGATGGTTTATTTTGAGTCTTTTCCTTGCCACAGTAACCACTGGGTAATGGTTCCTTGTAAAATTATAAGGAAAAAACGTATAGGCACAAAACTTATACAAACTTATAATTGATTTATCTCTGTAAAGCTGCTTTGATCCCATTTTCATTGTGAAAAGCACTATACAAATACAACTTAATTGCATTGCAATGATTTGCATTAAATTGAATTTGCTTAAATTCCATTGCATTGAATAGAATTGAATTCTATTGAACGAAGTTGCACTGATTTGAATTGCATTGCACTGAATTGAACTGCTTTGCATTCTCAACACACAGTCTAGACCTTGAACTGCAGAGAGCGCGCGCGCACCACGTCCAGGCGACGTTCGCGCGTTGCCATGGCAGCAGTGCCTTCCACGCTTCACGAGTGTTATTAAACAACAACAACAACATTTTTTTAAAGGCACATTAACAACCACGCATAACAATAAACCTCTTTTAGGTCTTAATGTCACCAAAAAAAAATTTGCGCTTGAGAATAAAAAAAAAACAACGCGATCCTGAATCTAACGTGAAGCTTGCGCGCATGCGCACTAACTCTCGCTAGTAACGAGCGTCCAGGGCGAGCGAGCGAGCGGATGACGTACAGCTGTCAGCTGCACCGAGCTCGCGCTCCGCGTTCACACACAACACGGCGTTGAAACTGGATTGTCATCCTAGCGTGTACAGAAACGGATTTATTTTATGTTTTTGTTTGTATTAGACTCAGTGTTCTACACTGCGTCTATTGTTTAAAGAAAAAAAGAGATATACAAAAAAAATTGAATCGAAGAGAGGACGAGCGGCGCGTGGGAGTGTCAATGCGAAGCCCCGTTAGCATAGCACGCCTCCTGTGTTTTGACTTCCGTCTCGACGGCTCCGCTAAGCACGGACAGAGATGTCGGGCTTTTTGACGCGGTCGTTCGTCGCCTGTATGGAGTTGAAATTAAAATAAAAAGGGGAAAGCCAGGGGGAGGTTAGAGAAGATATCTTGCTGCCACTGAGTCCGTGCTGAACCCGGTGTCTGGTTGCTGCTAGATAAGAGAGAGGGAGAGAAGGAGAGAGAGAGAGAGAGAGAGAGAGAGAGAGGGAGAGAGAGGGGAGGTGAAGCTGTCTAGTTTTTGGTGACACACATGACTGTTCCGTTATGGTCGTCTCTCACGTTTATCTAAGGCTTGACCATTAGACACATTCTCTGGCTGGGAAGGTGAGATCCTCGCGGCGGTATTAATGCTGTCCACAGGTAAGACGATCCTTACTTTTGATTCCTCCAATCGCGATATTTAACAATATTGGTGCGATGGTTTAGTATTATTTATCGATCAGTGGTTCAGTGCATGGACAATAAATCGTACGGAATCCAATGCAGTCCCTCTCCATTCCTCCATCGCGGTGAGGTTCCTCAACCCTTCAGATCGGCATTATTCCCGAGATGAAATGTTTGTTTGTTTTGTATATTGCGAAAACAATGAGTGGAATACTATCAATACAGCTAGGCAGCTGCTCGGTACTGGATGAACAGAAAAGAACAGATCCGATGGAAATGCTCTGGGATCGATTATTGATTATCAACCAGTCTAATTCTTTAATATTGCATGCCACACGTAGACACTTCAATCAGTCCTTTATTACTGCATACAGAGCCGTATGGTTTGCATAAGATCTTTGCAGAATGCAGTGTCATGTGCATGCGTTGCATCTGTGTATACTTAATAACTCCACCCCCCCAAAAAAACAGATGCAAATATATGCATATGATGTCCAGCATAACATTATGCAAAATCTCATCTAAAATTGCAGCATGCATCTCAATCCGTGTACTAATAAGCAGTCTTTCCTGCTGTAAAAGCTTTTGTGACCCAAAATGGGATTCATGAGAGTGTGAGCATTTTCTCAGCTAATGGTTGCTTTTCAACCCTGCGTTTCATTTCCACATCTGTCAGGTCACCAGTGCCAGTTCAAGAGACTTTCACTTACATTCCAGTGGATCGTTTATGGATTTCTCCGATTTCTGCAATATTTCCGATCAATCCTGCTCTAACCTGAGTGTGAAGCGTATCAGATTCGCAAGGGTTTCTAGTGTCACTCAAGATGACAAAAGTGTTGCACAAGAAGTCTGGCTTTATCGTTTGCTATCATCTCTTATGCTGTGTTGGTTTGCAGGAATGGAATGTGTGCGTAAGATGGTTTTAAAGTTTGCAGAAAAGGAAAAAAAAATAAAGAAATGTTATACTTTATTTCACACTGAGTGCATTTTAATCATGAGCCACATTGAATTCTTGGCTTGGTCATGATGCTGATGAAATATCAACCTGCTACATGTGATTTGCCATTAACGTGTTGGGTTTGTCCAGTAGGGGATTTTGTAGGGTTTTCCAGATATGTGTGTGTGTGTGTGTGTGTGTGTGTGTGTGTGTGTGTGTGTGTGTGGTGATGTGTTGTGTTTATTGCTGGCCGGCTTTAAAACTAAATAGGAGTGCTGCTGTTCATCTCAGCACCTAAATTGCTCCCCGGTGCAATTTATCCTGTTACTATATTTAGTCTACTTTTCAAAATATGATTAGGACAAGCATAAGTAGAATGGTATTAAAAAAAAAAACCACTCAGCAGTTAAGATGTTTTAATCAAAAGAACAAGAGATCAATTTCTAGCAATGCCAAGCTGCCTCTGCTGAACCCTCGAGCAAGGTCCATAACTCTCCACTGCTCAGCTGTATAAAACGAGATGATTCCTTTGTCTTCTGCCAAATGTCCCAAATGTATTTTTTCATATCAGCTCTGTTTTATTTATTCAGCTTTTTTTTGCATAGTGGAAAACCATTTCATGTTGAGCATCTTCAAGACATGTTACTTCTTGTTATCACTTTCCCTATGGCAACTATAAATGTTTTCTCGCAATCTTCTTTTTATTTTAATAAAAGAAATAAAAAATAAAATAACCGTATTTAATTGAAAACGCTCTATCAAGTCCTGAGGACTTTCCTGTGGCGGAAAACGTATGCTTTTGATGTTAATAGAAGCTTCACCGACACTGGAGACTCCTACTATTAATGTTCATGAAGCTTCACCGTAGATACAGTTCAACAGTTATAGACATAGTACCTTTTTCTATTTTATATAGACATGCATAATAAAACACATAATGTAGATAATCTGCCATACAGGTGTTAATGAACTCTCAATGTGGAAATGTTAATGCATTGTTAAACAGGCTTATTAATTCAATTACAGTCAGCACTATTAATCAGCAATCGTGATCAAACCTAATAGAGAGGTATATGGGGTCAGTTTGTGCTGCTTGCACTCGTTATGAAACTCTTTAAAGCACCGCGATTCGAGTTGAATTATTTGTGGTGCTGTGCATGTTACAGAAACGAATGACGGGAAGTTAAATTCTTGTCGGTGTTCTGAAGTTTTTCGTATTATCATTTTTTTCTTTTTTTGCATTTACAAAGTGATTCTTTTTGTATTATTTAGCTGGCAGCAGTCATAACCAAATAATACAAAAAACATCATATGTATTACAATAGTTTCATAACCACAGGGTGTCTCATGCAGTGTCTCGATTTCACAACCAAGAACACAAAGAAGCTCAATATGAGCATGCCTTTGAGCTTGATCTCAACAAATATTCATTCATTCATGTCTCTTTATGTGCAAAAGAATGTAATATCAGGCGTTTTGTCATACTGGTGTTGAGCAGAGGGTATTTAAGTGTTCACATTTTGTTGCTTGTGCGCATTGCTTTCAGTCTTTCAGCAGCTGTGTGCACGCCTGAAATCTGAAAATGCTTTCTGTGAGTACAAAGAAGTGCGTGTAGAATGAAGCGAGCGAATATTGTGCGATATACAAGGCGTTTCTAAGTAATATTGATCAAGAAGCAACATGATACGCAGTGATTTACTTTTTACTGTTGATTAAAGTGCACTACCAGACCTGGAAAACTGTACCTATTGTAGGAGCTTCACAATTCATGATTTAACGCTAGTACGAGTTATCAAACGAAGAAATGGCAACGTTTGATATATTTCACCCCAATATAGTAGATGAGACAACTGACACGTTTACCTGTAGTGATTTGCACAAGAGTTTTTAAACTTATGATAAAATCCTTTTTTTTTTTTTTTTTTTTTTTTTTCCGTTTTTTTATTTTGCAGCTTGTTGCTGTTTATCACTTAGACTCATTCAAACCCAGGAAACAGCGACAAGAACGGTGAAAAATGCCAGTCGCGCGTGGGCATTAAACAACCAATTTGTAAACAACTAATAAACAACCAAAACCCATTTGGTAAAGGGTTATTTAAAATAAAAGAGACACCATTGTTTATTTTGGAACTGTTGAAAAATCCAGGATCTAGGCTATTTTTTTCACACTCGCCACTGCCAACAAGCAGTTCAAGACCGCAAAGCTGATATTTCACTCGCATGTTGTCTCTACCTCTTTTTTTTGGCTGTCAGGAGCTAAAGATGATTGTGATTCTTCAAAATCGATTTTGTACCAAGCTTGAATCCATGTTTCCCAAAGCTGGGCTTTGCCTTTTCATTTTTATTTTTTTAATGGCAGTGAACCCACCTACACCAACCCACCCACACACACTTGGACTCGCCCACTTCTCTGCTTTCAGGATCTACAGATATAAGACTTAAATCTCAATGGCAGATCAAAACAGAATTCCCTGAGCTTTTATACTGTTTCTCTCTTGCACCAACCCAACCCCTCTTCTCTTCAGAATATCACAGACGTTCTAAGCAGAACCACGTGCACTTACACGCACCGTATGTACATTTACATGGTATATAACGTGCATATACACGCATTCAACCAGCAGCAGTAGTTGTGTAGTGTGGATGTCCATTACTCTGTGTGTGTGTTTGCATGGGGGGGCGAGTGACTGTGGTTTGCCAGCGCTAGAAATAGCAATGTGTGCAACAGAGCAGTGGGTGTGAGTCGTCAGCTGAAAGCTCTGCGCTCGTCCCCCCCCCCCCCCCCCCCTTGCCCTCCTGCCTAATCCTTGCTGATAAGCAACACTAAGGACTAAATGGTGACCGGGTGTTCCAACAGCACATACCAGCTCCCGTGACCTGCAGCAGTTTTCTTTATTTTTTTTCTACTTCTTTTTTTTTTCTTTCAACTGAGAAACACTTTCAGAAAGGCCTCGGTGAGTGAGTGTCAGTGATTTAATAATACTGCTGTAAAAGTTCTTGTCTCGAATCTCTAGATTGTGATAGTTAGTTGCAGCGTGTTGTGCTGATGACACCGGATGAGTTTGTTAATTACTTGTTTGAAACGCACCGGGGTGTAAATTGTGCCAGGCTTTTGATTTGAATGAAGTCGGCAATCCGCCACCATCCCGCAACGTTCACTAGTGAGTGAGTGAGCCAGTGTGTATCACAAATAGCATTTATCAAGGTTTCTAATGCTTTACGCAAACTTTCTCCCCTGTGCACGCGTTAATTTCTGACTTTCTTTAATGCACACTTTCTTTAATGCACAAGTCCCAATGTGGCTACTAAAGAAGGAATGGTTGGTTTAAATGTTTGGAAATGAAGAACAGAATAACATGCACTTTAGTGAGACTGAATATAGTATAGATGCATACATACATACATACATACACCTGACCATAAGAGACCGATGTCCTTTTTTTGAACACGTCATTACATATTTAGTCCCCATTTGCTGTTATAGTAACCTTCACTCTTTTGAAAAGATGTTAAATTAGATTTTGGATTTTGCTTGTGTAAATTTGTGTTCATTCAGTCGCAAGAGTGTTAGTTGAGTCAGGTACTGTTATAGGGAGAGGACGCCTAGGGTGCAGTCAGCTTTCCAATTCATCCCAACAGTACGATGAGGTCAGAGATCTATAGAAGGCCATTTAAGATTTTCCACTCCAACACATGTAAAGAATGTCTTCACGGAGCTAACTTTGTGCACAGGGGCATCGTCATGCTGGAACAGGTTTGGGTCTCAGAGTTCATGTAAAAGGAAAATTGAATGCCACAGCATCTAAAGACGTCCTGTACAATACTATGCCTATGACTTTGTGGTAGCAGTTTGGGGAAGAACCACACGTGGTTGGAAAATATACCGTTGTGCATATAGTGTATATTTAGTTTAGGTTTTACCATTTCAGTGTTCCCGTTTTTATAGTTCTGGTCAAGAAAAGCTTTAAAAGCGTTAAACCTGAAACTGTGAACTGTAAACGACCAAAATGAAACTCTAAAAAGCAAAGCCAACTGAAGTGTTTTAGGGATATTCAGCTGATTTGTATTATTATTATTTTTTTCACTCAGCTTTGAGTTTTGGTAGAAATTAATTTATCATATGATAGAACTGGAGAACATTTACATCTGTGGTGTTCCGGCAGATGCCCTTATCCTGTGCAACCTACACATCTCATTGATACAACTGAGCAGTTGAGGGTTAGAGTTTTGGCCCAGGATCAGCAGCATAGCCGTGCTGAACTCTTGCCCTTTTAAAAAGAATTTCGACATCTCAACTACTGAGATACCACTTCCCTTAAAAACACTTTATAAAACAATGGAGTGTGCATGAGCAAAGTTACAGCAAGCGGCAGTGGCTCAACTTAGGAAAACTTCTCAAATTTGTTTTTCCCCAATAGGAATTTATTTATTGAGAAATCTAGCACTAGCAGACGGCTCATGGACCTCAACAGGTGTCTATTACCACCAGTTTTAATTGTTAGCATACCAGCTGTGGCGATTAGCTTCGCCCTGTAAACCGTAATGAAGTGACCAACATAAAAGTCAAGGAAGTGGAAAGAATGCAGCTTTTTTTCGTTCGTGAAAGATACGTTTAAAATAGAAATCGACTCGTATCTCAGGCACGCGTACCCGGAGGTAATGTTACAAAACAGTCTGGGAATTCTTCAGCTAGTTCAGGAAGTGGGTCATTTCTCCGTTTGCTGGTCGAGGAATTCAACTTCAGCATGCAAACCGAGTTTCTGCTCTTCGACCACTAAGTTTTTTTTAAGTTCTTAAAGAGCACTGGAAGAAAAAGCGGTAGGTATAACGTATGGGAATGTGTGTGTAAAGACCGAATCGAAAAGATATGCTTATTAAATTTGATTATTCTCCTAAGCCAGACCACTAACCTGACACTACACACATCCACACTATATTTAATTACCTCTATCTGGTTCTGGTAAAATTGGAATAAAACTTGAGACAGCCATCTTTTCCACTCCAGTGACTGATGAACGTGTATTTTGCTCCTATCCTGGTACTCCTGGTAGAGAAACATGTACGAGAACAGAGCTTGTTTCTGAAGCTCATGGCCAGAAAAGTAGACCCGTCAGATTTCTTTTTGGACACCCCAAAAGACTTCGTATCCTATCCTGTCTCAATAGTTCTCAGTTTTCCTCTTGATTCACAAAACTTGATTATCTTGTTAGCCTGCTAATCCACCACTCCTTGCGGATAATATGTATTGTTAATGAGCGTATGCTGGTAATGTCATTTGATTATCCGGTGTACAGCAGCCGATGATTTTGTACGTCATGTTGTATGTTTAGAGGAAAGCTTGTACATTTTTTTGAACGCGATGTCCAAATGTTTTTTCGAGGGACACCTTTTGGTCCAGAAGAGCAGTGTCAATCTTTGAACAGGGAGCAAAGTTCACTCAAACAATGTTGTGGCCAAAAGCAACAGGCTGAGAGATTTCACGAGGCAGAGCTCGCCGACGCACCACGGTGTGAGCAAGCGAGAGAGGGGCGAAGTTAAATGTCTAACTGGAAATTAAACCACAGGAGATGCTCAGACCACAGAGGATGTGTCGACTTGTGGTCCATGAAGTGTAAGATCCTGTCTTTCTCATTACTTGAGAATCATTGGGCAATAGCAACTAAATAATGATGCTTATTGATAAGAACTGCTAGGTGGCTTAGCCTACATTTAGGGAACTGGTCATGATAAAAGAGTTTTTCATTGAGGTTACGCTTCCGGATTTCGCTCTCACATCACACAAAAAAAGACCCACGCTTTTCAGTGTCAGCACTTGGAAACTGAAAACCGATTTCCCTTTGGGTTTTTTTTTTTTTGGTTGTAATGCTCCCAGTGTGTTTATCCAGGGCCATTATTGATTTCCCTCTTTAAACTGCAGGTCACCATGTGTGCCTAACAAAAAGCCTGTAATGAATTCCATTTTCTGCCTTTTCACCCCTGTTGATGGAGGTGATGGATCTGGAGTTCAGTCACCACAAATGAAAAAGACATTTAGAGTGACACTGCTTTTCTGCGTCCAAATCTTAAAATTCGCAAAAGGTTCATAAATCAGCTGGTTATTTAGATGGTGTGTCTGTTGGTGGACATTTGGTTGATTTGTGGTAACCAAATACCAAAAAAACCCCACTTTTTATTACGTCCCACTTATATTATATTTTATTAGTATATTTTATTATTATTATTATTATAATTTTTCAGATTTTTCTTTTTTTTTTTTTACCAAATGGATTAGGTTATTGTACTTTTTAGGTAAAAGGTGGAGGCCAGTGTTTTGTTTCGGGTTTTTTTTCTTCTTCTTCTCATTTCCCGTTTTGTAAACAGTTTAATATCTGCAACACTCTCATTTCCCACACTGTCTCTAACACTTGTGGTTTAAGTACACCACTTTGCTATTTAAGTTTATAAACCACACAGTGACGAATAAATGTTTCCTGATATTTTTTTTCCCCCAACTGACTATAAACCCCTATCCAGTTTTACTTACTGTACTCTCGAGTACTGTCCGAAACTCAGGAACTTGTCTGAATAGTGTTTACATGTGGCCAGGCTGCACCAAGTCACAGGAAGTAGAATTTCCTGTTGTAGTCTTTATCCTGTAATTGCTGGTTCATGTGCAGTTTTGTCAGAAAAACTCAGATGATTTGAACTCGGAGGCTGTTATTCATCATTTGTAATCCAGGTGGGAGTTATTAGAAAAGTATCATATGGCTGTATATCCAGGTATTTCCACCCATCAGCTATAAAGTTAATGTTAGCAGCAGATCCTTTGAGTCATATAGGTTGTGAGATCGGGCCTTCATGGATCTGACTTTTTTTTTTTTGTCCAGTCTTACAAAATTTTGTGAATTTCAAAGCCAAATGAACACATTAAACTTTTTGTCATGTTCCTCAAAGCATTCCTGGACCAGTTTTGCAGTGCTTCGGGGCACATTATCCAGCTGAATGAGGGCATTGTCATTAGGGAATATTATTGTCATATAGGAGTGAGTGTACTTGGTCCACTTGCCCAAACACATTAACTTCGAGAACTTGCTACCTAATATATCTCCACTTGGCAGGTGCCGTATAATGAGAGAATCAACCCTTTTCAAGTCCCCTGTCACTGGTTGTCATCTTATGGCTGATTGGTGTACACATCAGATGTAGTTAATAATTCGATATTTTCCCATTTGCATTTGAAAGAACTGTACTGTGAATTTTGGGATTTAGAGTGCAGTGTAAGCAATTTGAGTATTTTTCACTCAAATAGCGAGTTTTCTTCAGTCATGTAAATACTCGATGTGTATCGCATCCACCCAGTGTACCTATTTGGCCGCAGTTTCAGCTAGTTGGGAAAGGTAGCTGTTTAATAGGAATTTCGCTAGTTGATTTTAACAAAAAAACAAAACAACTTTAAACACGCACCTCATTATGGTCCATATCTTCTAGTTTGACTTCATTCAAGTCTATTCAAATTATTAAGTTCATAACAATGAAAAAATTTCTAATGTTACAAATGCAGTATATGTTTGTGCTTCAGATTATATTTTCATCTTCCAATCTCTCCACACTTTACAGTCCAGCTATCGTTTTGTTGTCAAATAATATCAGTATAAAATTAGGTTGTCAAAAATATGACACCTGAGCTGCTGGGAGGCCTCATGAAAGTCTAAATGTAAAGTAATTAAATACATAAATATCCAATAATCCAAAGGTAATAAATAAATGAATTTGAAAACATAGACCCGCAAAAGCAAACCAGACAATTTTTGCAAGCTAAAACTAGGTTGCTAGGTTGCTACCATTAATCCCAGAGCTGCATGAACCACACACACACAAACAGGCAAAATTCTATGAAATCAGCACAAAGCAACCTTTTACCCCCGAAGCTGAAGAGCTTGTGTTGTAGCTACTTAGTAAATGTTAGCAAGAATGTGTTTCGTCTCTTGCGGTTTCAAACTACAGATCAAGCATGGACCCACTACATGTAGAAGGATCTCACCTGGCTGTTTAAAGCTAGCTTCAAGACAAGCTGTTTAATATCTTGTTTAATTCGTGAAGCGTTTGTTTTCATAACACAGTATTAGGCAAGGCGTGCAAAACCGAGCATGCATACGTGTCTTTATCAGCTGTGCAAACAATGTGCTCCTTAAGATATATTACTATATATGGCCCAGAACAAGGGTGCAGAAAGGTTTGAGTGCAGCCGCAGACCCCTTTAAGTATCTATACATGGTCATTTTTTTTTGGAGCCAAAAGCATCGACAGAACACCTTGCTATTTTTATTTATTTAAAACTTTCTGTTTGGAATTGTTTAGATTTAGTTTGAACCACATTCAAATATCTGTAAAATATACATTTTCTGTGTGTGGAAAAAAAAGGGAAAGAAATTGCATATCCCATGGTCAAAAATGTACAGTCATGTTTTGAGAGCAGCAGCCTCTCAGCCTTCTTTAAATTCCTGTTAAAGCTCAGAGTTTCGACTCCCTTTTTCAAGCATGCATCTGTAAACAGGTTCCTGTTTAAAGCATGGCGGGAGGTGCTGTTTGGATTAGTCAAGTTTTTTCCCTCCCTCAAGTGTGAATAAGCTTGAATAAATTGGCATCAATGAGTGTTAACAGGTGGCATGGCTGAGAAAGGCAACATGGGGGCACAGGGAACATACACCGAAGTAAATATGTCACTGTACTGACGTAGAAGCGGGTACAGCAAGGTCAACCTGGTACCCCATTGCTCAATAATAGTGGGAATATTAGACATTCTTTTAGAAGGGAAGTTCATTTTATTCTCTGCTATTTGGCTGATAAAGGTTTAAAGAATCAATACAATACAGTTTGTAGCTATGTAGTGCCTATTTACTGTTTATATAGTATTTAGAACATTTTGTAATATAAATTATGTACAATTGTGTTCCTTTAGGAACAGCAGAAGTGTACATATTCATCATGGTTATGTACGGGATTATTGCCGTTCAATGTAAAATAATCTAGGTTTAAGGTTCATATTTGAGTTTGCGATTAATAGTGCGAAATCCAAATAATAGATCAAATTATTCGAAACAACAAAATGTATTTATGTATGTATTTCTTTGTTTGTTTATGCCATTTATTCAATTTATTTGTTTATTTATTTTCTTTTTTCCTCTTTCCTGGTGGCTCCATCCTCAGCTCCATCACTCTTTTCTTCACCTCTCTAACACACTCTCCATTACTTTGCACTGTTGACCCCAGGTACCTGAACTCCTCCACCTTCTCCACCTCTTCTCCCTGCAACCGCACCACTCCACTGCCCTCCTTCTCATTCACACACGTTACTCCCGCTGACTTTCATTCATTTCCCTTCTCTCCACCGTGTACCTCCACCTCTCCAGGCTCTTCTCAACCTGCTCCCTGCTCTCACCACAAGCCACAATATCAGCAAACGAGGAGACTCCTCTTTGACCTCGTCTATCAACCTGTCTATCACCACTGCAAACAGGAAAGGGCTCACAGCCGATCCTTGATGCAGTCCAACCCTCCACCTTGAACCAGTCTGTCGTTCTTACTGCACACTTCACTGCTTTCACACTGTCCTCATACATGTCCTGCACCATTTACATTTGCGGCATTTAGCAGACACTCTTATCCAGAGCGACGTACAAAAGTGCTTTGAGTCTCTAGTAATTAATAAATCTACACAGGTACGCCAGATTACAAACTTAATATAAATATAACTCTTGAATTCTACAAACTTGGAATGTGCTAATTTAAGTGTTTTAGAAAGAGGTAGGAACTCCGCTGTACGGACATCTAGGGGAAGTTCATTCCACCACCCTGGGGGCCAGAACAGAGAAGAGCCTTGAAGTGTACTCGCCCTCACATACTTCTCTGACACACTTGACTTTCTCATACAGTACCACAATTCTGTGCATAAGTACCTTACTTTTGTGCATAAGCCTGTAGCATGTCTACTAATAATAAAGCTGGTGTTGGTGCTATTTGTGTTAATTCTCTATGCCATTTTCCACTATATTCACATTGCAACTCCTTCCGGCCAATCAGAATCGAGTATACAGAGACCATGGTGTAAAGAAGACTGTGAGGCCATGTCCACACATATGTTTTCGTTTGAAAAGCTCATATGCTTCTGTCTGTTTTTGGGTTACACCGAGACGGCGCTTTTAGTCAATGCGTCACATTGTGGACTTTGAAAAACTCAGTACAGGGACGCAAGCAATTTCAGACCTTTCAATGCGGATCAGCAATTTTCGGGAAACGTAAAAAAAAAAAAAAAACACGAAAGGGTGGGTGCGACAAAAAAGCGTTTTCAAATTGATCCCGATTAGTGTAAAAAAAATAAAAAATAAAAATTAAGTTTATAAATACACTTAAAAAACAAATCTCTCCAGAGTGAATCAACATGTGAAACTGCCGACTGCTAAATTAAGAATAACACAGTGTAGCATAATTGGTGCCAGCACACCTCAGCTCACACCTTAGGTAATTGCTAATGGTATTGTGCTGTAGCCATTAGTCTTTGTCGTAACTATTCACAGGCTACAAATAGCATCGGAGCACTTTGCTATGCTACGTATTAGCAAGACAATTTGGTAGGAAGGTTTACGATTGCCTGAGGTGCTGTCTATGTGTGCCTTAATTGTTTCAGAGTGTTGAAGGAAACACGTCGGGATTCGAACTCATCGCCGACCTGAATAGAACAGCACGTACCCATTTAGAACCGTTCTCATGTTCGCTCATTCATTCGAGCACAAAAAAAAAGGGTTCTATTTTCGTTTACTCGTACAAAGAGTCTGATGAGAGAATATGATGACGTCTTAGTGTAATTAAGCAGCAGTAAGAAATAACATGCGTGCCAGTGATGCCGGTTGTACAGTATGGAGACGGCATCTGTTGCCGATTCTTTCTTCCATTCACATATACCCACAGCTCGGGTTGTGCGTTTCCTGTTTTGTAGATTTCAGTCATTCTAGAAATGTTCGCTTCATAAAGCGGCCAGTGGAACCTGGCTATGGTGAAAAGCGTGAAAGTGTTGTATCATGTTTTGTGCTCACTTGAGCGCTAACTTTTATTTTTTATTTTTTAGAAAAGCTATCTATAGGGCCGGATCCAAAAATAGCAATTTCAGTTCGAAGACCATGAGAAGTTTAACATTCTGTAGTATTCCGATAAATGACCAATAATGATTTTAAAAAATCCACTTGCATTAGGCGATGTTTTCTTTTTTTTTGTCCTTCAGTGGAAACAGGACACTCAGGTCTGTGGCAGATTGTATGTGGAAGAATTCACAAGTCAAGGTGAATGGTGGCTTTCGATATTCATACCTGGCATTCATACCAGAGTTCAATATAAAATGTATGCCAGGTGCACACTGTGTGTGATTTTTGATAGTTCTTTGCGATTATTGCATGACAGACATGATCCCCATGTCACACTGTAGGATCTCCATCATGTCCGACTGCACGACAGTCAAAAACTGACGCACACCAGAAAGAGACTCATCTGAAGTTTTATTATCAATCTGTGACACTTTCAGACCCACCTTCACTCGCTAATGGTAGCTAGCAGCAAACAAAAACAACGTGTAGAGCTCATTTTGTTCATGACATGCCTTGATAATAAAATGTCATAGAAACATTTATTTTTCCTTCATAACTAAATAAGTTTCTCTTCTTGCTGTACTGTAAACCGGCCTCGTAAAAAATGATCTTAACGGCCTACGTATTAATCGGCTGTCGGTATACATGCCAAAGCAGCGATAGAAAAACTACACATTTTAGGAATCTTTTAGGTTTTCCAAAATGTATTTTGAGACGACCGAATGGTAGCGAAAGTCGCAGATTGTGCACCAGGCTTTCGTTAAATATGTAAAAGGGTTGCAGCCAAACAATCTTGATACTTGATGTGTTTTTTGTCATGCAATGACGCGAGACATTTTTTAATAAAATCAACACAATAAGGCCAAACACAAGAAAAAAGAAACAAATACCAGAACGTGAAACATGGAACAAAGGCAAACAATCATGGATTGACAATCAGCATGGAGAGACAAATATATACATATTTCAATAGACAACGTGATTCATGTGCAGAAACCAGCATGTGACTGGGTTTTGTGGCTGATGGGAAGTGCATTTTTTTGGGTATAAACCTCCGATTTGTTAGTTAAGAGGACACTAGCATTGCCTAAAAAAAGTCCTTGGGCTTCTCTTTCATTAAATTAAAACAGTGAGTGTTCGTTATCCATGCAGATTCTTAGCAGTGTATAAAGAAACCAACAGCGTTTTTATGTGAATGTAATGAAAAAATGCCTTTTGCTCAAACTGGCATGACTCACGGTGCGGCCCGTCTGAAGCACAAGGCTTTTTCTTATTCTTCCAGAGTCACGCAGCTCGGGGTAGCGCTCGAATCCTGCCTTCTCCACTACTGAATGTGAACTTCCAAATCACCACGGTGATTTCTATAGCCAGGGTTGAGTCAGCAAAGGCGATTGCGTGCGTGCACGTGCACCTTATTAGCCGTATGTTTACACTATTCGGGCCAGTGCGTTGGACTGATTCGGCACATTGTAATGCTTACCACTCGCTCACTCTACTACTAAGATTTGGAGGCATCTTCCAGCTCCTGGTTATTGTTCTATGGATTCTATATAAATATATGTTTTGCTAGCTTCTGTTGAGGGTGTTAGGATTGATTATGGCATGCTGATGCTATTGGCATTTCAGAAAATGAAAAGGGTCTTCCCTTACTGAATGGGGAGCAGCATTGTTGAGTTGCAGCACCTGATTGGTCCCTGCCCAATTTCTGAAATTGTATCAATTGCCAGACAAGTTTCAATGTAAAAGTTGTATGCGGCTGCCAGATCTGTAAAAATTCAGCACTGTGCATGGCATTTCATTGTGGTCTCATAAAGCTTTTACAAGGTTTTTGAATGGGGCACGCGTTACCGTATGAGCTTGGCATGGGAGCTCTTTTTGTGCCGGGTTCCCCGAAGGCCTTAACTTACAAATCTCCATAACCATTAACATAGCCTTGACACAAACATCGTATTTGGCTGAAAAGTCTTGCTCCATAAAGGGACGATCTGTGCTGGTTTTACACCTGTCTACAGGTCAAAAGGGGATTCAGATTGAATGATTAATATAATTATTATATAGTTGAACACTTTTTTTTTGCACCCCCCACCCCAGAACACTTTCCTGCAATTTCATCTGCAAAACAAAGATTTAACCTCGTTGTCTTTTTGTGCTTCACAGATTAATCTCACGGCTGCAACCGCACACATTCAGTGCTACGTCCCAACCTGCGTAATGTACGCTATCAAGAATGGAAGTAATAGAAATAATAGCTAAAGTCGGACAAATGGTAGTATGCAGTTTGAGGATAAAATAGATATTTTACATTTCATCAGCATTCAGAATAAAATCAGTGACAATCCATTGTTTTCAGGCTCTGAGTAATGATGCATTAAAGATCACCTGACCATCACTGAGGCCAACAGAGTCACTCTGGTGTGTTCCAATCCGTGTTCTTCATATATTTTATTATCTAATCTCTGTGGTTTGTTCTTCAGCCTGGCAAGCACATTAGACGCAAGCCAGATAGCGTTAGCATGCTAGCCATAACACAGCGCAATAAGCCTACCAAGGCCGAGCAGACACCTGGTGTAAATGAAATACAAAAACGAGAGAGAAACATACAAACCCGTTGGACCGATATCCAGCTATTACAGATTGTTTACAGACGTAAACAACACCACAATCGGTTAGGGATACGAATTTCAAAATGAGGTTAAGTCATTTGTGTATCTTTTACCAGCCTCCCACCAAAACAGAGAACAAATAAACGCTTTACCGCATTCTACTTTAAAAAAAAAAAATTTATAATAATAAATCTCGTACATTTTTATTTAATTTTTTTTTCATGCAGGCATGTGCCACATTTCAGATGACTCCTCTGGGGTTCTTTTTTAAATCAGGTATCACCACGGCTATCCGGAACAGTTGGCACACACAAAAACCTCATTCAAATTTTGTTTCCTCTTCTTACCTTGCACATGATGTCATCTTCTGAAAACTGGCCACAGATTTGCACAGGCAAGTTAGTGCATTTTTTGGGGGGGGTTATTTTAATACACCAGGGTGTAAATGACTGAACTGAATTGTGATTTGAATTAATCAGTGATGTAGCCTGCAGATTCTTTATTTTGCTGTGTGTGTGTGTGTGTGTGTGTGTGTGTGTGTGTGTGTGTGTGTGTGTGTGTGTTTATGTTAATAGGATGCATTGTCCATTAACATAACATAGCGTACAGCCAAAGAAAGGACAATGGCGTAGGTACACACACGTCTTTGACCCTGCACGTCTTTGACCCCATCACTCAGCACAGAACTTGCCTGTGAACGCCCTCTCCAAAAGTCAGAGTGCATGGCAAGAGGATCTCTGCGTCATTCCTGCAGAGTATCGGGGGGGGGGGGGTGTTGGTTAAGATAAGATCCATTCTGAGCAGTATTGTTAAAGAATTTTTATCTTTGCATCGATTTCGTATATTCTATCCGTTTCCTATTTCCCGGATTAGGGGCCCTGGTGTTGATAACCAACTGCAGGATTTCTCTCTTCCACAGATGGGTGCAATCGATTTCCCTGCCAATTAATTAAGCAATATTATTTGCTATTTGATAGTGTTGAAAAAAAGTGACTTTTACACACAAGCAGTTGCTTAAAACCACAGGTTATAGATTCAGATGAATGCATCTCTCTGTATTACAGTCTAGATTTCAATAGTGGTTTTGTGTGTACTGAGATGTTCTGAGGTTCCAGAAAATATAGGGTATTGCCAATGTATTTAATAAACCCATTATTTTTGTATTTTATGTTCAACTCTGCAGCACTGCTGTTAGATATGGTCAAGTCAGTTCTATTTGAACCCCTCCAAACCATTGCCAAAACTGGCAACGGTCGGTTCTCTTTGCTTTTTCAGGTCATCACAACCTTCCACATGGGGCAGACCTACCTCTCATAAATCATATTCATGTAAAGCCATGCTCTCATATCCCTGGTAGGCATCTCTCCTACCCTGCAAGGAGGCTATTGCCCTCAAGATACTATTATATTTGGAAGACTGACCCTTGTGGCCCTGCCATGGTAGAAAACCAGGGTACTTAAGACACACGAGGGAGCAGTGCCTTACTAGAAAGGTAAGTCGGGGTGGCAAAAGGTCGAGGTTAGTCGGGGTGGCAAAAGGTCAGTCAGCTGCTTCTGCATTGCAGAGAATCTCTTTTCAAGATCTCACCAGCTATGACCTCACAGCCCAGGAAACACCTCTGAAAGCAAACAGGCCACATCAACTGGACCTGTTTTTTTTTTTTTACCCTACATCCTGACCTTTATTCTATTTAGCTAAACAATAGTAGATTTAAAATAGTACCGCTCTTTGGTATTCAAGTTTTTCGAACCGTTGTTCTAAAAGGTGCCTACTTCACCGAGGTCTTCTAGGAGTTATGCGTGAGACCTCCCTTGTGCTGGAGTTCCTTAAGTTCTTCCTAAGGAGCCTCTCTAGGATGCTTACCTGAAATGGATTTTTGAAAACAGAGTTGCATACCCTGGTAATAAGCTACAACGCATTTGTTAGCCATATGACTTTTTGGAGAGCTTGTAGTTAAATCCAGGACTACTTCTTATGGCCATATTACGGAACGTGAAGACTTAAGTAAGGCTGAGCCTGTGTATAATTCCTCGCTGTGCCAGTAAGCACCCATTAGTATTATTTAGACCAGATGGCAGCCATCCGGAGCTTAGACCAACAGTTCATCTGCCACAGAGTAAAGAGACACAGGGGGCCCCCTTGTCTAGGAAGAAGCTAGGCCACCGGGTGGTGGTGGTTATTACCTTAGCAAACAGACGGGCTGGACTTCTATCCCCGACTGTGGCATCTTCCTCATTTTTTTAAAGGTACTATGTTACATTACAAAGTATTGTCTCCAGACTCTACAAGATTGACAATACCACTGACGATCTCTAGGCACCTTCTTTTTGGTTAGTCCCAAAGTGAATTTTTATTCCTCTTGATGTTGTTGGCATGGGTTTCTGACCATTTAAAAGAATGTTAGTCGCATTTTATATGTGCATATCTGCAAGGTTTTCTTGCAATTCAGAACCGGTACAGTCTTGGTGAGAGGGTTCCAGGGGAAGCATGGTTGTATGATAACAGTATTTGAGTCACTATCAATGAATAAATCTACACTGGTACTCTAGATTACAATTTAAGATAAATCTACAACTCTGTTAAGATCGATTCTGGAAAAGTGCTAGTTTAAGTGTTTCAGGAAGAGGTTAGTCTTCACCTGTCGCTTGAAGATAGCCAGAGATTCCGCTCTTAGAACATCTAGGGGAAGACCATTCCAACACCTTGGTGCCAGAACAGAAAATAACCTTAAGATATACAGTGAGGAAAATAAGTATTTGAACACCCTGCTATTTTGCAAGTTCTCCCACTTAGAAATCATGGAGGGGTCTGAAATTGTCATCGTAGGTACATGTCCACTGTGAGAGACATAATCTAAAAAAAAAAATCCAGAAATCACAATGTATGATTTTTAAACTATTTATTTGTATGATACAGCTGCAAATAAGTATTTGAACACCTGTCTATCAGCTAGAATTCTGACCCTCAAAGACCTGTTAGTCTGCCTTTAAAATGTCCACCTCCACTACATTTATTATTCTAAATTATATGCACCTGTTTGAGGTCGTTTGCTGCATAAAGACACCTGTACACCCCATACAATCAGTAAGAATCCAACTACTAACATGGCCAAGACCAAAGAGCTGTCCAAAGACACTAGAGACAAAATTGTACACCTCCACAAGGCTGGAAAGGGCTACGGGGAAATTGCCAAGCAGCTTGGTGAAAAAAGGTCCACTGTTGGAGCAATCATTAGAAAATGGAAGAAGCTAAACATGACTGTCAGTCTCCCTTGGACTGGGGCTCCATGCAAGATCTCACCTCGTGGGGTCTCAATGATCCTAAGGAAAGTGAGAAATCAGCCCAGAACTACACGGGAGGAGCTGGTCAATGACCTGAAAAGAGCTGGGACCACCGTTTCCAAGGTTACTGTTGGTAATACACTAAGACGTCATGGTTTGAAATCATGCATGGCACGGAAGGTTCCCCTGCTTAAACCAGGACATGTCCAGGCACGTCTTAAGTTTGCCAATGACCATTTGGATGATCCAGAGGAGTCATGGGAGAAAGTCATGTGGTCAGATGAGACCAAAATAGAACTTTTGGGTCATAATGCCACTACACGTGTTTGGAGCAAGAAGAATGATGAGTACCATTCCAAGAACACCATCCCTACTGTGAAGCATGGTGGTGGTAGCATCATGCTTTGGGGGTGTTTTTCTGCACATGGGACAGGGCGACTGCACTGTATTAAGGAGAGGATGACCGGGGCCATGTATTGCGAGATTTTGGGGAACAACCTCCCTCCCTCAGTTAGAGCATTGAAAATGGGTCGAGGCTGGGTCTTCCAACATGACAATGACCCGAAGCACACAGCCAGGATAACCAAGGAGTGGCTCTGTAAGAAGCATATCAAGGTTCTGGCGTGGCCTAGCCAGTCTCCAGACCTAAACCCAATAGAGAATCTTTGGAGGGAGCTCAAACGCCGTGTTTTTCAGCGACAGGCCAGAAACCTGACTGATCTAGAGAAGATCTGTGTGGAGGAGTGGGCCAAAATCCCTCCTGCAGTGTGTGCAATCCTGGTGAAAAACTACAGGAAACGTTTAACCTCTGTAATTGCAAATAAAGGCTACTGTACCAAATATTAACATTGACTTTCCCAGGTGTTCAAATACTTATTTGCAGCTGTATCATACAAATAAATAGTTAAAAAATCATACATTGTGATTTCTGTTTTTTTTTTTTTTAGATTATGTCTCTCACAGTGGACATGCACCTACGATGACAATTTCAGACCCCTCCATGATTTCTAAGTGGGAGAACTTGCAAAATAGCAGGGTGTTCAAATACTTATTTTCCTCACTGTACCTACCTCTTACCCTGAGAGAAGGTGGTACCAGTTGAGCAGTCCTGGAGGATCTCCGGAAGGGTGGTGCAGTGTGTGGAGTGATGAGGTCGCTGAGGTAAGAGGGTTCTGGTCCGTTTTTAGCATTGTAGGCAAGCATCAGTGTTTCGAATCTGGTACGTGCAGCTACCGGAAGTCAGTGGAGGGAGCGCAACAGTGGGGTGGTGTGTGAGAACTTGAGAAGGTTGAACACAAGTTGTGCAGCTGCGTTTTGGATCATTTGCAGTGGACGAATAGCGTTTAGAGGTAGATCTGCCAGCAGAGAGTTGCAGTAGTCCAGTCTCCTTCTTATGTTGTAGAGAAGGAGTTGACAAGAACAAGTCACATTGGCTACATGTGAGGAGAAGAACAGTTGATCGTCCATAGTTACCCCAAGGTTGGCTGAAAGGGAGAGCAGAGTTTTAAAGAGATATTCTGAGATCCTGACCTGAATCACCTGGGATGACCAGCAGTTCGGTTTTGCTGGGATTGAGTTTTAGTTGATGAGAACTCCTACACCAGGCATGGCGAGATCCGAGCGGAAGCTGTGGTATCTGAGAGAGGAAAGACAATATGACTCAGCAAGCTTATACGTGCGTTTCCTCGCACCCTAAGTGGTTATCTATGGATAATAATATGAGACAGTTACATACATAACCAGCTTCTTTGCTGCTTGAACTTTTCTTGTTTTGCTAAATTAAGCTGAGTGTACCATGACTTTCTGATTTCCGGTGTCTGAATTCATCTGAAGTTTGATTTATGGGAGTTTAAACTTTGTCACAATAAAATGGAGCTATTGTTATTTGGAAGGAGCATTACATTCCTGTGAGGCAGCGGGGATTAAGGTTATGGATGGATAGATGGATGGCTTCTGCGGTGCTGTAAATTATAGTGCTATAAAAAGTCCTTTAGCGTCGTTCGCAAACCATTTCCTATGAAAACATGCAACTTGCCCAGGCCTCAGTGAGATGGGTGCATATAAAATTGCAGGAATTCATATGATGGGCCAACATAATGTATGAATCATTGGCTTTTCTTCTTGTAAAAATACTTTATCAACTTAATTTGGAGTCTAATCCACACTGCCCGTCCCAAAAAAAAAAAAGTCACACATTCTAATAATTCGTTGGAATGCCTTTATCTCTGGTTACGGCACGCATTCGTCGTGGCATCGTTTCGATAAGCTTCTACAATGTCACAACATTTATTCCTGTTCAGAGTTGCAGGAATTTTTCACCAAGATCTTTAATCCATGATGGGAGATTCGGAATGCTGCACACAGTCTTCTCCAGCACATCCCAAAGATTCTCAATGGGGTTAAGGTCTGGACTCTGTGGTGGCCGATCCATGTCTGAAAATGATATCTCATGCTCTCTGAACCACTCTTTCACAATTTGAGCCTGATGAATAAAGGCATTGTCATCTTGGAATATGCCCGTGCCATCAGGGAAGAAAAAATCTATTGATGGAATAGTCCTGATCATTCAGTGTATTCTTTGGGCACAAAACATTGCTGAACCTACTGTAGCCTTGACCAACTGCAGCATTCTCAGGTCATAGCACTGCCCCCACAGGCTTGTATGGTAGGCACTAGGCATGATGGGTGCATCAGTTAATCCGCCTTTTTTCTTACCCCGATGCGCCCATCACTTTGAAAAAGGGTAAATCTGGACTCATCAGATCACATGACCACCTTCCATTGCTCCAGAGTCTAATCTTTATGCTCCCTAGCACATTGAAGTCTTTTTTCTGATTAGCCTCACTGATAAGTGGTTTTCTAAAGGCTACACAGCTATTTAGTCCCAATCCCTTTCTGTGTGTGTGCAAATGCTCTTTCACTCTTAAACGGAGCCATGAGTTCTACTGTTTTGTTACAATTAGATTTCACCAAACGTTCAAGTGATCGCGGATCATTCAAGATTTTTCCCGACCACAATTTTTTTCCCATTATCCTTCCAGTTTTGAACAATGCGTTGGACAATTCTTAACCCAATTTTAGCAGTTTCAGCAATCTCCTTATATGTTTTCTTCGCTTGATGCATGCCAATAATTTATCCATAGACTTGCTCAGGGCTCAGTAGAGCTCTTTAGTTGGGTTAAAGTGTTTGTTTTTACTAAGGCTGAATCATTGTCATTTTGCTATGAATGTAATACTGCTTTATGAGGTTCTAAATTATTAACATTGAGGGTACTGCCATTCTTGTTTGCTCTTGTTGTTACCCTTTAATGCTCTCTTTCAATTTGGAATTGCCCCTAATTTACCCTTGATCCTTCATCCTTCAGTGTTCTTCCACTCTTGCCTTGGCAAACCTTTTCTTGTTGATGCTCACTTTGTGCATTGGGGCAGATTTAAGGTATTACCATGATTTCTGTGTGATTGTACAAAAAGTGGACAGCTGAGACATAGCCACTCACACCTAGCATTACAAATACCACTTGTGATCAGATGACATACATTCCACTTGAGAAATCCTTTCATTATTATTTCAGGTTTTACTCTAATTATCTTTAGGCAGAAATGTCTCATGACTCTTAACTTTACAGACATGTACTTAACTCTACACGTCCCTTAACTTTACGGACATCATGTGCTTGTTAGTTTAGCCTATATGTAATTTTTTTTCCTTCAGATTTTCTCTTTGGGTTATTTTGTTTGAAATAGTGCAAGAGGCTAAGATGGCTTTTGTATGCTCATGACCATTATGAAGTAATAAACATTAAATGACCAGTTCCTCATGAAAACTTTCCAGTTTTGAGGAGATGATCTGTGTGTACGAAACTGCTAAACTCTTCCCTAACCTAGGGGGATTTTTGTTTATTCTGAAGCACCAACTATAGTTAAAAACTCCAATTTACCTTCTATGTTGGAGGTATTTTCCCAATACCCCTACTTTCCATTATGTTGAGAACTTACACCACTTGACACTATAAAGATATATTTTGACCATCGCAGCACTGCGCCATACGCCACCATGGGACTGTGCATAATGTAGAACAGTTTCATGATGGCTGGCATGAACGCAGTTCTGCGACGGTCAGAAAATATTCAGTGGTGTGAAGGAAAACATTTTGTTAACTGATATTTTGTATCTATTGAATAATAGTTACTGTACTCTGATTCATAGATTTTCTTTAACATTCGCAATAAACTAAAAGCAGAGAGCTCAAAACACCTATTCTCCTGTTTTTATTAGAGAGAATAAAGCAGGGTATTTGGCCACGCATTTTTCTGTTAAAAAGAAAAGCTCCTATACACAATTGATAAAGATTGGCCGGTCTGAAAGGTCATTTATAATTTTCTTTAAAGTATTCGTCATCTCACTGACAAAGCCAATCTTCTCACCCACCCCCATCCCCACTACAGCTCACGCCCTGCAATTATTTGTAGCCCTGCCCTGCAGTACGAATAGTTCTGCTCTGGGTGTACATAAAATACGCAGGTGAGTGTGTGAATATTGCTGCTACTGTAATTCTGTAAAAACAGACTTCATAAGGATTATTTTTTTTTTAAATACATGCCCATTGTGTTATATACCTTAGGTATTGTACACAGCTTTATGTAACATCGAACAGAGATGTGCCTATTCAAATACAACTGCTGATTTTCAGTAAAGATAAAGAATAAAATTCCTCTAAGTAGGAAGCCTGGATTGTATTTGATGTAAGTTCACAGTAGAAAAATTAAGGATCCACTGTGATAGTAGCGACTGATGCACTGTAGTGATTACTGTACGCAGTCATTCCCCTCAAAAATAGGTTTTTTTAGAGGGGAGGAATCTGATTTGGGGTCAGATAAGTTATCAGGGTTAAGCCTGTTTAAATACGTAACATTGTGTGTATGTGTTTGTGGGTGTGTTTTAAAATTAATACAACAATATCTAAAGATATGTTATACTTAACAAATGTCTTCATTCCCTCCATCCTTCATTCATTTACTCCCTCTGTATGTGGAATTGTCCAGATTTTCCCTTTTTATGAGAAATTCTTAAAACTGATTACAAAACGCTAACAAATCCATAGCGCTAGCGTTAGCCGCTAACCACTTCAAGCTCTTTCATGCATATTTCTGGTATGGAGTGAGTAGCCACAGTGACACTGCGCTAACTCTAGTTTCTTTCTAGTAACCAGATTTATTTTATTTTTATTTTTTTATACTCCTGGCATTGTTGTGTATATTTTTAAGTTTTTAATGTTTAAAAAAAATAAAACGAATGCACTCAAATAGTGAAGACTAAACACACTTGCCACTTTAATACGTTAATTTTAATTACGTCAATAAATACGTTCCAGGTTGTAACTATGTTCCGCTCGTAAAAAGGATTGCATTCGGTATTCTTACCGACCGAAAGCCATGTAACAAAGAATTTCGGTGCAAATACGTGTACTGTTCCACCCCTAATATAAATAAATAAATGTGTGTGTGTGTGTGTGTATGTGTGTGTGTGTGTGTGTGTGTGTGTGTGTGTGTGTGTGTGTGTGTGTGTGTGTGTGTGTGTGTGTGTATGATTGACTCCGTTTCAGGTTTAATGTCTGTTATAAACATGATCAAGCTGATCTATCATAATATCTTAGACATGTTAGGCCCTCTTATCAAGGAAATATAAGACCTTTAATATAAACAGTTGGTTGCACATCCAGCAAAAGGCATATGATTAAGATAAAAAACATTCCTGAACTAGTCTGTGCACATTTTATTTACATTTTTTTATTTTAGCACTCCTTAGAAGTGAAATAAACTGTCAAATGCTGATGACCTAATTTCAATACTAGAATAGTATTACTGACTGAGCAACTCAAAGTTTTGGCCGTTGATACTCTTAGTATCTTAGTATAGGCTTCATGACAAATTTGCTAGTGGCCCAATAGTTTACTAGGTCATACAGTGCTGTCTGACCGCACATACTGATTTACATCTACAAGAAGAATCCCGTGTACAGCAGTAGAGCAGGCTGTTTATTGATGTGGAAGAAAGGAGAACAGGGCTGATTTCATCCTAAGGTCAACTTGCCCTCTTTATGAAATACACAGACGCATGTCTGCTTTAATATGCCAGTGGTTTTGCAGGCCCGATTTCATATTACACGATGCTCTCTTTCATACTCAATTAGCGCAATAAAAATACACAGATTTTACACCTCATTTTGCGGAGAAAAATAGCTCTGGAGGTAGCTTTCATTGTGGGTAGGCATTTGGCACTAATCCCAGCCTTAAGCCACTTTGCTAATGCAACATCTTGAATTTAGAGATGTTCCAAATCAGTTTCATAACATGCAGGTCTCTTGCTTTGTCTTTCCAGTCACCCCTGACCTGTCTCCGGAGAGCCCCTTACTTGGCACCCTCCCGCTGCCTCCCGCTCGCTCACGTACCAGCGGCCCCAGCAGCGGCGCCAACACCACCCATCCGCCTGCCGAGCCGCCTGCGCGACCACACCGGAAGCGCAGCGGCGAGGCCGGAAGCTGCAGCGCTAGCCCACCTGCCCGCGGCGCCATGGAGGTGGGTATGCGCGTGGTGCGCGGAGTCGACTGGAAGTGGGGCAACCAGGACGACGGCGAGGGCCATGTAGGCACAGTAGTGGAAGTGGGGCGCCAGGGCAGCACAAGCACACCTGACAAGACAGTCGTTGTGCAGTGGGACAGCGGCACTCGCACTAACTATCGCACCGGCTACCAGGGGGCCTATGACCTGCTGCTTTATGACAACGCACAGATCGGTGAGTGTCATTGGGTGCAAATGATAGAATTGTGCCTTTGACAGCCAAGAACGTTGTGATGTGTGTGTCATCAGTGTATCATCAATTTAATTAACCTAGGCAATGCTAGTAATTCATACTTAATTACTCAAGGATATCTATCAACGTGAGCGAATGAATGAAATGCGAGAAATTAAAAAATAATATTTAATGATATAGTCGTACAGGAAGCTTTGTGCTTAACTGTATTCCTGGGCAGCTTATTCATTTTATCACAACCCCCTAGTGTGTGATTCACACCTCTAAATCTCAGTTAATGTCTCATGGCAGGAATTTTTCATTGCAGTAAAACCACTCTTTTTATAAAGGAAAAAAAAGCTTTTAGAAATTCTGCACAGCCAGACCAATATATGTTTGTCCAAATGAGATACCAAACTATAATCAGGCCAAATACCCTACAACGATCAGTCATAACATTGACATTATAAAAGGTGAAGTGAATAACACTGAGGATCTCTTTATCATGGCACCTGTTATTGGGTGGGATATTATTAGGCAGCAAGTCAACATTTTGTCCTCAAAGTTAATGTGTTAGAAGCTGGAAAAATGGGCAAGCGTAAGGATCTGAGCGAGTATAACGAGCGCCAAATTGCGATGTCTAGACGACTGGGTCAGAGCGTCTTCAAAACTGCAACTCTTGTGGGAAATCTTCAACTAGTGGAAAAAATAAATAGAAGTAATAAGGATATGATGGGCAGGTGTCCACAAACCAAGTCTCTGCCATTTCAGTTCTGGTCCTTAGCATTAAAAATGCGTTAATAGGATGCAGCATTTTATTGAAACGAAATATTTAAATGCCATACATGAAGGTTAGGGTTAGGTATTTAATGTACTTTTTCTATAGGGTTACATTATCTGAAACATTAGAAATGCAACTAGTTTGGTTAGAAAGTGCTGCTGGACATTATGCTCTGAAGGTCAGGGTACAAAGACAGGCACCGAGTGTTGCAGCAAAAAATGTGCATTTCCTTGTTTTCAAAAAATTGCAAGTAATTGCCACAGCCATCAGTGACTTTTGACACGGCGTTCTAGACGTTTAAATGTATGTGCTTTAAGATCTTTTCAGGATACAGTCCTGATTAAAGACATATAAAATAACCAAGTGTCAACAGGGTCTCAGGCACTCCAAACCATCACCCAGTCGATCACGTTGCAATGCAGACAAACGACAATCCCTCGGTCCTTGTTATTCGAGAGTGGTGTATGTGAATTTATAGAATTCTCTCCCTTTCTTCAGTGGTTCAGGTATATATAAAGTGGTATATAAATGCAACACATGCAGTTTCATCTGTCTGCCTGTCTTACCATCTCTCTCTCTCTCTCTCTCTCTCTCTCTCTCTCTCTCTCTCTCTCTCTCTCTCTCTCTCTCACACTCTCACTCACACGCACACGCACACACACAAACACACACACACACACACACACACACACACACACACACACACACACACACAATCTTTCAGCAGTTTAGCCATATACAGATTCCTTGGCTGTATTTCTAGCCAAGTTAAACGCTCATTGTAAAGCAAAGATGCCTGTTTCTTGCATCATTCAGCCTCGAATGATTTAGAGTAATGGAGCGAAAGAGCATGAGAGAAAGAGAGAGAGAGAGAGAGAGAGAGAAACAGAGAACGAGTGAGAAGCAGTGTATATGCAAAAGGGCAACCAGCTCTGTGTGCTCATTATACACTGTCTTAAAATGAACACAGAACTGTGTGAGCTCAGTATTCATTGCCATCTCATGGCTCCTCTTCACACAGACTGAAGACTGTCTTCCCCTGTTACATGGCTCCTTGTCGTTTACCATGGTCTAAATGTTTCCATTATTCACGTTTTTCCCTTGTGTAAATTTGGTGAAAGGCATGTAGTCATTCGAAAATGCATTTATTTGTTTTATAACTCTTATAAACGGCTTTATTTTGGTCAGGGTTATGGTGAACCTAAGGCCTGTTCCTGGAGCTGTGGGTGTTAGATAGAAATATAAGGTCGATGGGACATTAATCAATTGGAGGGCATTGCTTTTAAAATAATAGTGGGCATAACATTATTACATAATAACTTTATGAGCAATGAAGTGAGTAACACTGATTATCTCTCCATCATGGCAAATGTTAGTGAGTGGGATATTATTAGGCAGCAAGTAAACATTTTGTCAAAGAGGGACCACTGTTATGTTATGATATGTTATTTATTTGTGTTACATATTTTGTAGGAAAACATTTACCCCTCTAAAGTATTCAATAATTCTAGGTACTAATAAAGAGCCTGCATCTGCCAAAAAAAGGCTGTGAGTTATTCAGTCTAGTAGGAAAGCTTTCAGTTTAGCTTGATGTTCATTTAAATTTAGCACAAATGAGTTTATGGCATCTTCTCTTGTTAAAATAGAATTGGACTCCTCAGCCTCACTGACTTTTCTCTGAAACCTTCACACGGTGAGTTGTGAGTCACACGGAGAAGTACAGTTTGTACAATTAAATTCTGCAAAAATCCAGGCGTTGCAAATAAGTAAGAAAGAAAACATGACATGGCATGCTATTATAGGAAAATAATTCCAGATCGAACATTGTGACATGGAGTTAGTGTGACCATCCAGAACAGCATGTCCTGAAGTGTTTTATTCTGACTTATACCACAGAAATTTGTGAACAGTGATTTAACACTGAGCAGCAGTCGTTTCGATTCGTAGCTATTGTTTTGCTTGTCAGTTCAGTAGCATGATGTGCTAACAACGCAGTTAATTATGCTTGTAGTGTAAACGTTGCAGTAAAAAACGAGATCAGGATAATCAGCATAATCATGATCTCTGTACACGCTCAATGAACAACTGGAATCAGCCTTAGATTCAGTGAATCTGAATCTCCAATCAGCACCTTTTCCTCAGGAAACAAGCAGACAAAAT
>NC_139584.1:22980028-23125028 GCF_946808225.1 Silurus aristotelis
AAGGAGAATTGTCTTTCAATGGTTTTTAACCAAGAAATATATAAATATATATATACACACACACACACATCAGAAATCATATAAAAAAACTATTGGATGTTGATTCATTGTACTGTTCAAATCATGTCGCATGTAGTTTGTGGGGGTAGCAGTGCTGCTGTTGGCTGTGGGCTTGCACAGTCCATCCAGCTCACATGAGAAAGAGGGAAGTGGTAGCTCAGTGGGTTGAACTTCTGATCAGACGGTCGCAAGTTAAATTTCCAGCACCACTAGCTGAAGCTGAATCAAAGAATTTAAGAATTTAAGAGCGTAAAAATGTGTAATGTACTTTATGTTCCAGGTGTGTTTGTAAAAGCTTTTCGCACCACAAGCTCGAAACACACTCATAAACTGGTCCCTGCCGGATTATGCCAATTTCCTTGTTATGGCTAATTTGCATAAAGCGACTCACGTCTCATTTGTCTCGCTGTCAGTTTTCTGGCTCGTCACCGAAGACAAATGTTTATGCTAATGTTAACACACCTTTGTTTTTTGTCCCAATGGCTGTACTCTTACTTCTCCATTGCTGAGTCCAATTTTTCTTTTCGAACAAATGTAAGGAAAGAAGGAAATGATGTCACATAAGAATATGTAAAGAAAGAAAAATGTTTATATAACATGCCACTTTTTAACATAATGAAGGCGATCAGTTTTTGCCTGCACAACCTGCATGTCTTTGGAAAGGATCGTGGCAGGTTCTCCAGGATGCTAGCTGTATGCAAAAACTGCTGGTTCCCTTCTTCTTCTTCTTCCTTCTGCTTCTCCCATTAGGGGTCGCCACAGTGGATCATCCGTCTCCATACCCCCCTGTCCTCTACATCTGCCTCTTTCAGACCAACTGCCTGCATGTCTTCCCTCACCACATCTATAAACCGCCTCCTCGATGCATTTAAAAAAAAAAAAAAAAAAAAAAAAAAAAGTTGTTGTACATGAATGTTTGTAAACCGTGGAAATGTTTAATTCTCTTACTTTTTTTTTTTTTTTTTTTTTTTTAACACGTCTTTGCCTTCCAACACTGACCTTTACACAGCGCCCTATATACTAATAATAAACTCTCTTTAGAACTTGCTGGGGGGGGGTTTCACTCTCTGATTGACTTCAGTCGACGATTTACATCTTGTTGATTTTGAACTCGCACAATGAAAATGCCATATTAAGTATTTATTTATTTATTTTTTTAAACATGATTGTAATCTTGGTAACTTCCTTTCTATCTGTCTCTTTCTTCTGTCAGTTTTTTTCCTCCCCATTAAGCATCCGTATGCGTCTATTGAGAACTTGCGGCGTTCTTTGCGTTCTTACCACAAGGCACTCGACCTCTTTCATAAACAAGATTATCGAACGTGGGTTTGTTACTGAGGCGAAGCTGAGGTTAAGCCTGTCTGTGTTTGTGTGCTGGTTGAATGTGGTGTTGTGGCGAGAGCCTCTGTGTTACTCCCCCCACTGATGGGGGCCTCGTACCCGTAAACAGGCCGCTTCTTGTCCTTATTTCAAGCTCGCCGGCCAACTCGACATGAGATCCATATTTGGCTGTTATGATCTGACAAGATTAACTTACAGCGTTTCCAGCAGACCGTACTCCTTCGGCTCTGTCTCAATCTCTGCCTTTTTATATTGTGTTGTTTTTATTTCTTTGTTTAGTGCCGGGGTTTTCACAACAACCTTTCTTCTTTACTGATGGAGGCTGACGAGCCCTGGGGTGCAGTCCATGTTCTGATTCATCCCAACGGTGTTTAGCATGGTTGAGATCAGATCTCTGAGTGGGTTACTCAAGATCTTCCATTCCAACCCATAGGAGCATTGTCATACTGGAACAGGTTTGGGTCTCCTAGTTCAAGTGAAGGGAAAATTGAATCGTACCGCATCCAGAGATGATCTAGTATTGTGTGCGTCCAACTTTGTGGTAACAGTTTGGGGAAGAGCCACATTATGAATGTCAAAACTCTGGCCTGTCTTTTAATTTTGTATGCATTCTATTTATCAATAGCCTTATTGAAATCATTCGAGTCAAAGTTGTTTCGTTTGCGCCAATATTAAAATGATCAAAAGCTAAGCAAATGAACACAACTCAAATCCTACCTTTGGCACTATTGAGCATTGGAAACTTTTCCTGATTGCGGAATCTTTTACATAGATATATGTAAAGACAGTCTTCCTGTACTTTCTGCTTATATGGATTATTGCACAGATTCCACAGTGGAAGGCGTGAGGTATGCGAGTCAAGGGTGGGATTTGATTTGCATAAGTATAAAACTGGATTTCCATCGGGATGAAAGCGCCGACTCTTGTATATGACGGTTTCTTTTATGGAACTGCCACATCAAGCAATTTATTATTCACTATTTCAAATGAAGTGTTGGGAGACTCGGAGACCTTACGAGCACTCACTTCTCATTAGATTCCTTTTTAAATGGAAAATGAGCCACTCAGATTGGGAAATGGATGGTAAATAAGAAAATCTGCCATGTTCTGGTTGTTTCAGTCTTTCTTCACTAAAGCAGCGAATGACTTGAGGGGCACCATTTACTAAGAGCTGATGAAAGCTTTATACACCCGGATACAGAATCCAGTGTATTGACTGTTGAGGGGGGAGGGGGGGGTGGGATCTCCTGGCATGAAAGGTCATATGATAGGATGTTTTGCTCATGTTTATACTCACAAGCAGCTATAATAGAAAATGCAGTCTGTTCATCTCCATGTTCTTTCACATTGCTTTTTTCTTTTCCTTTAGTCAGATTGTTTTTATATTGTAACAGAAAGCCGGTAGTCATCGAGAAAAGCGGTGTTTTGAGAACCCTAGCGTTTCCTGAAGTGTAGACAGCACAGACATTTCAGTCAATCATAAGACAGCTGTGCAGTGCATAAAAGTATGCACATACAAGCCAAGAGCTTCACATGGTCACATTGAATGTCAGAACCTTGACGTGGTTGTTACTATCCAATGGGCTGGGTTGAGTATTTCAGAAACTGATGATCTCCAGTGAATTTCACACACAACAGTCTCGAAAAGTGTGGTTGTTTTTAGATCCACTGAGCAGAGGGTTTGAAGATGAAAATGTTTTTGTTGAGAGAGATTACAGGAGGATGACCACTCTGGTTTGAACTTACGGAAGGATATATAAGTTAAATAAGCACTCTTTTTACAACTGTGGAGAGCGGAAAAGCATCTCGGATCGCTCAACATGCAGGAACTTGAACAGAACACCACAATGGGTTCCGGGCTTGTCCTTCAAAAACAGGAATCTAAAGCTACATTGGTCTGCAGTAGTGTACTGTTATCCTAATATTTTCAGTTTTTCATATCAGGGTATACCAACCCTAACCATATCAGCGTTCTACATTGTTCAGTGTTGTACAAGAGAATGAAACAGCAAATGCGTTTTCACACGGATTCCAAGGCTGTCAGTAGCCAGTCTCATCGTGACGCTTCTGGATCACACTGATTGAGAACTTACACTCACGTGTGTTTGGCATGAATCCATATCTAATAAAGGGAGACATTAACGGGGATCATTTGTGAGAAAAAGAGCTAATGCAACGTTAGCCTGTTGGATTTGATTAGCTTTGCGCTTTGTCAGGGGAATAAACAGGCAGTGAGTAGAATGAGCCACAGATTCCACTTTCACCAGAAATTGGAGAGGGAAGTAGATTATCTTGCTAATAGATGGGGCACAACAAAAAGATCTTGCGATAACAACACCGAATAGGGAACTTGTGTTTAATGAGTTCAGATTTGTGTCTTTGTAACAATAGGGAAGTTTATTTAACATTTACCTAAGAAGAGTCAGGTGTTTTGCTTTGTATCGGTCAGTAAGGTTTCCATAAGGGACTTTGCCATTTCCGGTTTCTCATTAAAATTGTATGCAAATTGTAATTTTACTCATTTTTATTTCAGCATGGTAAAAAAAGCGAGGTTGTAAAGGGAAATACTGGGTGTAGCTTGACATCTCGTGAACGTTTACTAACATTATAAACAAGCATAAGGTAAATTCTATTCAAAAAGCACAATACATTGTTTATCATTGCTCATCAACAAATTGTGGTCCAGAGTAGAGAGTCTGTCTGTAGTAGAGTAAGGAATCTGAAAAGGTATAAGCAATCAGGATTGTCTGTTCTTATTATGAATTTATTTATTGTGTTCCTTACAACACGTTCTTTTTTTAATCAAAGAAAATATTAGTGTTGCCTGTACGATAATGTTTTTGCGCTTTACTCAGGGGCATCTGTCCTCTGAGGTTTCTGTGTGTGTTTAAGAGCATATGGCCTCGCGTACGTTCACCATGCGATGGAAACACAACAACCCTCGCAGCTTGTTAATCAGCTCACGCCTGACGCTTGGTTAGTTAGCGGTTGTCATGCCCGCTAGTCACTAATCCTTATCCTGAGGTAAACAGGCATCTATTCTATTTCCGCTGATGCTGGATATCCCCTGTTGTTGTTCCAATAGCCCTATGATAAGCTGGCATGTTGGTGTCTCAGTACATAGAAGGTGTATAGACATTTCTTGTTTGGTGATCCCCATCACGTGACCAACATACTCAGTGCTGACAAGCTGTGATGTATTTATTTATTTTATTTATTTATTCATTCTAAGTGAAAAATAGTGCGGATTTTCTGAGGGAATGGTTGTTCATGGCTGCTAAAGTATAGTAAATGTGATAACAGTAACTAACAAACATTCTACGACTATAAAGAAAAAGTATATTGTTCTTCCTTTTTTTTTATTTTTTTTTATTGTGATTGTTGTTGAGTGTAATATTTAATTAATTCGGAATGGTCACAGTGTGTTTTTGCTTTGGTTTTGTTGTTAATGTTAAAATAAGCGGAAAATTATGCAAACGTAATTTATGGAGATGCGAGCAGTGAGGATCGTCTGTATCACAAAGGAGAAGGAAAGAAAGCGGTTTAAACTCGTCACGTAAACATTATAGCAAAGAGGGTTAAGGACCTTGGTCAAGGGTGCAAGAGTGGCAGCTTGGCAATACTGAGGCTTTAACCCCTGACCTTCCAATCAGTAAACCAGAGCCTTAACCACTGACCTACCACTTTCTCATTGTTTGAACTGGCTGTACAGTGCAAACCATGTAGCCTTTTTTTTTTTTACTGTTCCTAACAGCAGTTCTTCAACAAAACAATATGATAGCGCTTACATTTGGCCTTCGCCATCTAACACAGATATATAGATGATAAACCAGATTCAGGGATCTGCTGCGCACATAAATTCGATTTCCTCCGGGAATTGTTAATTGCTGTTTCCTAGCACTTGTTACAAAGAAGCTCACAATACTAGAATAAACTCTTAAGTAGAGATAACATGCTTAAAAATATCTTCTTCGGCTTCTCTACAGTTAGGGTTAGTGGAACCCTTTTTATAAATGCCAAACCTTCCAAAGAGGGTTATGTGTTGTGGCAGACGTATGAATGAACACACTTGGCTGACTTGTCAGAACTCATTATGTTGCGCCTGATAAAAAGTCGTCGTTGTGCTTTTGTTTCCTAAATTGGGAGATTAGTTTCAACTCTTGATCTTGCTTGAGTTTTTAAGCACACACACACACACACACACACACACACACACACACACACACACACACACACACACTCACACACACACACAGAGTCTGGGAGATTACACCTGACCCCTGCCTACTTACGTGCACCTTAGCTTACTTAGTTCATCTAAAGGTTTGCTGCTATTTTGTTCGAACCTCCAAGACTGGGATGTCACCTTGTGGTTTTTTTTATGGACAAATTTTGAAGAAAAAAGAAAACCCCATCAGAAACACTGATTGATGATTGATTGAAGATTGAAATATCAGACACTACAGTTATTTAGCCTCTTTTAGTGAATGTCGAAATCTATATTATGTGTAACTGAGGCGAGTCTTCATGCTGAGCCTTCGGAGGAAGTATGGGAATAGGCAGTTCCTTTGCGCCCAGATCGGACCATATCTTTACAATAAGGTACGTAATTGGACCCGGTCCTGACGCAGCACAGGGGATGTTTTGGAAGGATCTGGAAGAACTGGCTACTAAGTGCGCTCTCATTTGTTGGCATACTGTATCGCAGTCTCTGTGTGATTACGTACAGTCGAAATGTTTTTAGTTGTATTTTTCCTGCACATGTTTTAGATCTAGGGCAGTACGCTGGGCAAGATCTGTCTAATCCATTCTGATTTTGGAACAGAACTCGAATCACACAGATGCACATAGACTCAAGGAATGAGAGACATATGAGAAACACAAGGCTTGTATGTAACTCCGGATAACAGCTAAGCACATGTTGGCTGTATCCATTCAGCGTGTGTTGGTCTTGAGGCAACAGGACCCCGCCCCTGATTTCTTTTCTTTTGTTAGGGCTTCCATCACCTTTGTTCTTTGTTTATTTTCCTCTTAAACATGCCTGCTTCGTTTCTTATTTTGTTTCATTTTAAGCGCATTTGCTTATTTCGCTGTACACACTTTGTTTTACATTTCTACCACGTGTGTCAGGTTCGAGCTGTATGTTTATATTGTACGATTGTACCACGTCAGGGCTAAAAAAATATGACTTCCTGTTTGATTTCTTTCAACTTGATTTTATTCCGATAATCACAATCAATATTTATTTATTTATTTTTTGTTTTTTGTAGAAAATGTCTATTTTGTCTCTGACGAAAAAATTTATATAACTGCGATAACTGCTTGCATTGTGGAAAGGCTACGTGCGTATGTATGTACGTATGTGCAATTCATACTTTGCAGTGACAGTGAAAAGCGGAAGTGTCATCATGGCTTGATTAGTCATAGCATTTAAAACCTTCGACCACTTGTTAAAAGTGATGACGAACTTCTGCTTTTTCAGCATGAAGCAGTCAAATTAAATATGAATGAAATTTACTGAAGGGGAATGGACCCGAGATTTCTTTTTTTTTTTTTTTACATTCTCACCCCCATTTTGGTCATTTGCCATTTCCCACTCGCTAACCAGTTCTCCCTTGTGACATGTCGGTTTCTACCCAGGGAGGTTGTGGGCTAGCGCATGCTTCCTCTGAGACTTGTGAAACCAGCCAACTGTGTCTTGCCTTGTGGTTTTTAAGAAAATTAAATAAAAATAGAAAAAACAAAACAGAAGTACAGGCATTTTTGCATCGCTGTATTGACATTGCAGACATTTTTTTGTATGTATTGTATAGGATTAGTTTGTAAATCATTGTTCTAAATGTTTTTCATGTATTTTTTTTTTCCAGACATGATCGATGTGTTTGACGATTTAGTTTTCTGTCAGTAATAAAAGCATATGCAAATGCCAGGGAATTTATGTGCCGAGCATGTAGCCAATAATACATGGTTGGGTTTTTGTGTATCCTAAATTTTTCCTCACTTTCTTTCCAATTTGATCTGCCAATTCCCACCCACTGGTTTTCCCCATCATCTGACATAGCTAAAAATGTGCAGAGAGTTAAGGCTAACAAATGCATCCTCTGTGACAATGATATGTTTACAAACTGCTGCTCCTGCTGTGCCACATGGCATTGTAACACACAAGAGATTGGTCCACTATATGGACAAATAATGATGACACCTAATTTTTCCAGCTATTGTGTGGTTTAATCACTTGAACTAGGAGACCCAAACCAGCTCCAGCTTGATGATGCTCCTGTGCACAAATTGAGCTCCATGAAGATATGATTTACATATAGAGCTCTGAGCTCAAGTCTATCGGATATCGGTGCTTGACTTTACTAATGGCCCTGTTGCTGGATGAGCAAACATCTCCTCAAGCACACTCCAAAATCTAGTGCAACATCTTTCCAGAAGAGTGGAGGTTATACAGCAAATGAGGATTAAACGTGGAGTGGGATGTTCAAAAAGCACATACGAATCTTATAGTCAGGTGTCCACAAACATCTGAGCTCACAGACACCTGTGATTGTCTTGTGTCCATCTAATTGTGTAAAATGTGTTTTCTTTTCTTGACTCAGGGTGAGCTTGGCACCGAGGCAAAACCTGTCACGGATTATCCTTAAGGGAATCTTCCAGGGCGTAAAAGTTGTTCGTGGACCCGACTGGGATTGGGGCAACCAAGACGGTAAGTAAAAGCATGCAAGTCAGATTAAGTCCTTCAGTAATACATTGCGATAATCAGGGCACTGTCCCGTTAGGGAATTTGAAGCCAGCTCGAAGCTTGAACGTGGTTTTTGCAGTCGGTTCAGAAGTCGCAGTTAACACTTGAAATAAGGTGGCGTATGTTCAGCAGATGTCTTCCAAAAAAAAGCACGTTCACGTGTTGGTAGATATCTGAATGTTTACCTAGAACAAGCCTTTTTTGCGTTTGGGTGCCACAGCAAAGGCTAAACATCTAAATTTAGCCCTCAGTAAACCACGCTGGAATGCAGGTTATGAGTAATTGCTGTTGTATCGTCCCTTGACATTACTGTCTTAAATGGAAAATGGCTCACACACGGATCCCCGCTTACTGTTTATGTACTCAGAGGAAGGAATATTCTACATTTTATTTCGGGACATTGCTCCCTTTTTTTTTTTTTTTTTTTTTTTTTTTTTTTTTTTTTGAAGTGTAGAGCTGCTGCATGATAGGACATTTATTTCTCTTCTTCCAGCCAAGACTTCATCCTCTCTGGGTGACAACTAGTCAACTGGAACCCTCAATCATTTGGGCCCCCCATCTCCCTTTTTTTTCTTTTTTTTTTCTCCTTTTTTTTTTTTTTTTTACTGCATAATGTCTTTGATGCTAAATGAGTCAAAATGTCCATGCTGTGCTTGTGAAATATCTTCTTGTGGGTTGATGGTGATAATTGCTCTACCCCACAGGGTGTGGAAAAAAAATGCTTGCCATTATATTCCGCTGCATTTTCTTTCATTTTCAATGCAATCTTTCCTAATTTTGATGCTACATTTGTAACCTGGTTATGCTGAATGTGTTTCAGGTGAAGGTCTAGTAGATATTACACTTGTAGCCATGGTTGGTACTAAATGTAGTACTAGTGTATGGACAGTGTTTGATGTGAATCGAATTGTGAATCGAATTGAGCTCATAACCGTATGTTTTGAATGACCATTAATTACTCACACTGTTTGACTTTGTGCTGAGATCGCTGCGCTCTCGTGTGTCTGTCTCTGCGTTTGTTGCTTTGTCAAACAGGAGGAGAGGGGAAGATCGGGAAGGTGGTCGATATCCGAGGTTGGGACCAAGAGTCCGGCCGCAGCGTGGCCAGCGTCACCTGGTCTAACGGCACAACTAATGTCTACAGGATGGGTCACAAGGGCAAGGTGGACCTCAAATACGTCTCAGACGGCCAAGGAGGCTACTACTACAAGGAGCACCTGCCCAAGCTAGGTGTGACTGGAGAAAAATAAAGATGTGTTCCTCCTATTTGTTTTAGTACTCGTTATGTGTATTTGATCTCAAAAATAATTCTGTACTCCCAATTTAAATGTTCAATATTTACATTTAATTAATTTAGGTGGCGATACTCGGCACGTTTGATCCTTTTAAAATGACACAAGCACAACGATCAGGTATAACTATATGACCACCGATCAGGCATAACATTAGGACCACCTACATAATATTATGTTGGTCCCCTTTCGCTGCCAAAACATGTGACCAGTTGAGCATTAACAGCATGAACTTCTTCAGCAATTTGAGCTACAGGAGCTCGTTTGTTGGATCGGATCACAAGGACCAGCCTTTGCTTCCCACGTGCATCAATGATCCTTGGCCGCCCAGGACCCTGTCCCCGGTTTACCACTGTTCCTTCCTTGGAGCACTTTTGATAGATACTGACCACTGCAGACTGGGAACATCCCACAAGAGCTGCAGTTTTGGAGACGCTCTGCCCCAGTCGTCTAGACATCACAATCTGGCTCTTGTCAAACTCAATCAGATTCTTACGCTTGCCCATTTTTCCTGCTTTTAACACATCAAGTTTGATGACAAAATGTTTACTTGCTGCCTAATAAAATCCCACACACTAACAGGTGCCATGATGAGGAGATAATTGGCGTTATTCACATCATTTTTGTAATGCCATAATGTTATGCCTGGTCACTGTAAAAACCAACCTTGTGTTCACACTCAAACGTTAAAAACATTCATTTATTTGCTGTGCAAGTGGACGACATGCATCATGACATGGAGAACAAAATAATCAAACTGAAAAAGATGTTGCTAGCTGATTAGTGATTAGTCATATTATCCTTCAAACCGTGGTCGCTTGGTTTTCTTTAGAAACAACACAGCAAATTAACTAAAATATATATTTTTCAATTCCTTCCACAACTCAAAACAATGCCCCAAATAGCCTTTTACGTAAAATTGCGATTATTACGGCTTGGACTATCCCATATTCATTTCAATACTTTTCCCAGTCACAAATTTAAATAAATCACTATAGTCTATTTTCTTTCTTTTTTTTTTTTATTTTTATTTTCTTTTTTTTTATCTATTTCTAAGGTTCTCTTGATTATAATATTACATTTGACAGCAAACAAGTGAAGCATGACCTCAGCCTTTCTCAACTTCATTTTTCAAGCATAAAGGTAGTTTCTAACAACTTTCAACTGATTCTAACAATCAACTGGAAGGGGAGCCCAGAAAATTCCACACGTGTAGAACCCATGTCTAAGTATGCACAAAATTTCCCTATAAAATATTAAAATCTAGCTTTTGGGTTTAAGGCACCTGCATTTTTTCCTTCCTCTGCTCATTACTTGTCTGCAATACGTCTGTCAGACACATGAGCACACGTGAGCACACCGCTGAGAAAAGGAACATTTAATTGCAGTGGAAAATGATACATGATTACACCATATTAAGTGAGCTATTTTTCCTTCTATTAGCGGTTAACCGAATGCCCGTTCTCTCCGTTAACTCTTACAGATATCCAAAAAAATCTAATTTGTCATAAAGAATCTCTCTCATATTATGGAAGGCACTGACCAACTTCAGTACTTCATTAATGCATAATGTATAAGATTCTCCCATATGTGTGTTTAGGTGAACATGCAGAGCTGCAGAGGCAGGAGAGTGCTGATAGTCACACATTCCAGCAGGGGGATAAAGTCAAATGTCTGCTGGATGTGGACATCCTCAGGCAGATGCAGGAAGGACACGGAGGCTGGAATCCTAAAATGGCAGAGGTGAATGAAAATCTTCATGTACACAGCTGGAGCTACACTATTTGGGCAAAAGTATTGGGACCCCTGACTTTTCCCATCCATATGTGTTTTCTTCTCCAAACTGTTACCCCAAGTTGAATACACACATTTGTACAGGGTCTCTTTGGATGTGGGAGCATACAATTTTCCTTTTACTTGATCTATGAGACCCAAACCTGTTTCAGCATGATAATACATACCCCTGTGATTTACCTTTGTTTTGATTTTTGCCTTTTATCAGATGATTAGAAAGTTTTATTTCTCAATATTAAGTATTTATTTTTGTCATTTACATGTTTTTGTTTGCCAGGTTTTCAAAGCTAGTACAAATAAATTGGGTTTGTGCTTTTATTTTGTTTCACAGTACATCTGCAGAATCGGAACAGTGCACAGGATAACGGATCGAGGGGACGTCAGAGTCCAGTACAGTAACAACATACGCTGGACTTTCCACCCAGGCGCTCTGACTAAAGTAAGCAGAAATCAGGGAAAAGAAAAGGGGTTCCTCAAGCCTTTTTCCAAGTCAAAGTTTATTAGCATTCATCAGGAGTTCTTCTTAAAACCCTGATTGAAATGGAAGCCTATGCCGTTCTGCATAAAAATCCCCAATTATATAGGAACCCCTAGACATTTGTGGAAAAGTTCTCCTAGGCTTGTGTGTAGCAACTCGGCCATGGAAAGGCATTTCATGAAGTTCCTGGCTCACAGCTCTCATGCTGAGAGTCACGGGGGCAGAAGCAGTTTGGAAATCTTCCCTAAGTGATGCAACTGCATAGCCGCTTTTCTTTACACACTATGAGCTTAAGTGAAATACGTCTTCCAGTCTCTTGTCGTTGTTATGAAGAGACATGGGTTCACACTAGAAGAATGGACATGACATAACATGGCGCATATGGATGACGGGGGGGGGGGGGGGGTTGATTTAATGCGCACTGGGAAAGGCTGTGTTACACTGTGCATGTTTTACAGCTGCCCTGCTTCTCCCAATTGGGCAGGGATATTAAATAAATCTCCTGTTTCACCTCTCACCTTTATTTGATTTCCAGTTGATTTATGATATAATATCCTGAGCGAGCAGTGGATCAAGCAGCTCCCTGTGCATTTCTCATCTTATAGTACCTTGAAGAATCAACGTTTACCCAAAGCCAGAACCAAAGCGAGTGCTAAGGTTCTTGGCATAAATCCAGAACAAATGTAAAGCCCACAGTTACTGCCGCATGACTAGACATCCATGCACGTGGCTCTACACGGCATATCAGTGATTAGCCAAATCCCTGTGTAAGTCCCATAATAGAGCCTTAGCTCCTGCTGGACTGTCATGTCTGATCAAGCTTTTGTGTGTCTGTCTGTTCTTGAAATGGTTTCAGGTGAACACGTTTGCAGTAGGTGAGTTGGTGAGGGTACTGGATGACATCGAGACTGTGAAGAGGCTACAAGCCGGGCATGGAGAGTGGACTGACAGTATGGCACCTGTATGTACTCCAATCCTGTCCCACACACACTGTGCAAAATGTCCATAAACTCACCGTACTCCATAAACCAACTACGCTCTCTTTATTTAAAGGAAATATCAGTTAGTTTACGTTGTACAATTACACTTTACACATTATTAAATTACTATACAAATTCAATGACATATACAGAGAGTTGAATATATTAGGAGTGCCCCCGAATAGTGGAAGATTCGATGCTTCGATAGGAGGAGCCTCACCGATCTCACAGTGGAATCTTCGCAGAGTTGTTATGAAACAAAGATTATCCCATTTTGGTTTCAAGGGGGTGCTCAATATCTGATTTCACATACTACTACCGTTTTCCCCCCCAATAAGTTAATATACAGGCCATTATGATAATGCTTATTATGATAAAATTGTGAAAAGAAAGAAGCTTTTAATAAAAATATTTTTAAAACGTGTGTGAATAAATCCAACCCCCATCCCCCCGTTACAGATTTAAGTTTCACTTTCCATGATCGTGACCGAGACAGGAGGGATTTAAATATTAAACATCTGGGAGATTTTCTCAATGTATTTTCTTCTGAAATGCAAATCCTGTCTGCAGTGTGGGCTTTGTTATTTATTTATTTATTTTTTGGTTTATAGATCCAAAATAACAACAGATTTTCAGAAATCACTTCTGGCACTGCTGTATGTCACAGCAATTAAGCAATAGTAGCTTTCCCTGAACTAATTCCTATTATTCCTTGTCATTCTGTACATGATTAATTCGTATCACTAAAAGATAAAACTGGAGTTTTTGTGTTTTACAGTATGGATGTTTTTTCAAGTGGAAAATTAGACTAAGCAAGAGCTATTTCTTACATTCCGCTTCTGCTGTCATCCAGCGATCCATGCATGCGTATGCATCCATGCGCAGCAAAGTCAGATAAAACGTCACGTGTTATGATTTCGATTTCTTTTTGTTCTCTTCAGGTTCGATTTCGCTCAACATGACAGTTACTATGCCAAGTACTGCTCATGTTCTTTCGATACGATTGTGCTAATTATAAGGCACAGGTGTGACGTAGTCTTGCGTGTACTCGGAAAGTTGCCCTGTGATGCATTTTACCTTTGTTAAGTAATTCTAACGTACGTAATCTTGTTACGCTGTTAACACTATTACGTAATCGTGTTAACGAGGTACATTTTGAAAGAACAGGATCGCATGATTCAGGGAATTATCAACCACCTTTGTACTGTTCCTATATCAGTGGAGTTAATCCTGTACATTCGGCGAATCTCAAGGTGACAATAAAGTCATATTTAAGTTAACAGACGCGATAAGCACGTGCCAGTTACAAAACCCGGACGGTAATCCTCTGACCTAAACTGGCCAGGACTGCTACGTATCTGCATCACATGCTCCGTTCCAGAACACAAGCGAGATTAGCTGTGCGTGATTTCTTTCTGGCTGTTATTCGGTGCAGTTGAGAAAGACAGCAAATATTAGACTAAGGCTTGCTGGATAAAACAGAACTAAGGATAGGGCCAGGTTTTGCACTCATCAAGATAATGCTGTTTGTGCTGGGTGTGTGTTTCATCAGGCCCTGGGCCAGGTTGGCAAGGTTTTGAAAGTGTATGCGGATGGTGACCTGCGCGTGGCATTTGGAGGACAAACGTGGACTTTTAACCCTGCGTGTCTCTCGGCTCAGCCGGGCGAGGTGGACGCCAATCTGATGACGGCTGACAATCCAAGCGAATCAAGAAGTAAGCAGGAAACGGCCGCATCCCCGTCCGTCACGCCGCTTGTTTAATTGCACCTTTTTTGATTTTTTCTGTTGTCTGTTCCCTAAAGACGTTTATGCTTAACTCTCTTTTTTTGTCTCTGAATGTAAACACTTTTCTTTGTTAACCCTTGTCTTTTGCATGTCTTTTTCATCCATAAATGCTCCCACCCTCTGGCGATGGGTGGATGGACTTCCATTTGTTCTACCTGACCTCCTAGGTTTTCAAAACTCCTCGTTTCTCACCGTCCATTTCATGGCAAACAACAAATTCACTTTTTCTTTCCCACATGACACAGGGGGCTGAGATCATTCAAACAGGTCACTAGTGCATGGTGACATTTTGACTCATTTGACTTTCTGAGAAAGAAGCTGTATTTTCTTCATGGATATCCGTAGAGGATTAAGAGTGAATTGTCTCTTTTTCTACCTTACTATTTTTCAGCCACGGTTATTTCTGTCCTGGAAAAGCTGTTGTCTCAGTCCACGGAGCAGGATAACCCCGGGCGCCTGGTCATCGAGGCTGCTCACGGCAGCGTTGCTAAAGTCCGTGAACTAGTGCAGAAACATCCAGATAAGGTTGGTGTGTTGTAATGGATTTGGAGCATTGCACAATGTCAGAATTGCATTAAATGCATAAGGAATCAATTTACAATTGTGTTTTATGACACTGTTTATTATTATTAATATTGTTATTATAATTGTTATTATTTTAGCCTATTCCTTTTACTATTAAACCTGTGACAAGCTTTCCCTTAGTCAAACGCATACCAACTCTGTTGAATTACCATATGTAAATTTAAATGGGTGAAGCTTTGCAGCTATTTTAGCCAAAAAATCAACAAATAGAACAATTCTAAAAGTCATGGATGACTGTGAGATATGGTAATTTTTTAGACAATGGAGCTCGCTACATGGACAGGGACATTGTTTTGGTGGAAAAGTTTCAGGCTACAGTTTAGGGAAGACATGCATATGAGTATGATCTTAGTCCTTCCCTGGCTCACAGTAAACAAAACTGATGCTCTTTATATCCTGACTGATTGTTCGTAGGTGGACATAAAGAACCAGGGGAAGACAGCACTCCAGGTGGCTGCTCACCAGGGCCATATGGAAGTAGTGAAGGTCCTACTGCAGGCCAACAGCAGCATCGAGGCCAAGGACGAAGACGGAGACGCAGCGCTGCACTACACAGCATTCGGGTGAATAATAATCTGTAAAGGTCTTGTACTGTCTAAACAGCCTTTAACTCAAAGGCTTTTTGTCACTGTTTTGTTACTGTTCTTGTTAAGGTACTTTCACCTTGCTGTACATTATGTTAGAAGTTTTAGGGGGCCAAGCACTAATGGAATCATGCTGTATCTGGATTTTTATTAGATAGACATAAACCTTACACGGAAGCACTGGGTTAAAAACATTAATTAATGTAGTCTAGATTTTAAAAGCTTTTATTTGTATCAAAAATTATGGATTGATTGATTGCAGTGAGAAATTTTGGAGACTTTTATTTGTCCAAACTTACATTCCCACACATGGAATTGTTTCCATTGATTTGATCATAGTTTGGCGACGGCGGGTGGATGTGCTCTTTGCCTGTGCCGAGTCATTTAGGACTTTGTTTTTTATAATAAAACTAGTTCAGATGTGTATTATCTCATCTTGGCATTAACGCTGCATGTCTCTGTAACGTGTGTGTGTGTGTGTGTGTGTGTGTGTGTGTGTGTGTGTGTGTGTGTGTGTGTGTGCAGAAACCAAGCAGAAATCACCCGCCTGCTCCTGAGCAAAGGGGCCAACGTCAACCTACTGAACAACTCGATGTGTACAGCGCTCCACATCTCTGTCAACAAGGGCTTCACCGACGTAGTGAGGGTACTGACCGAGCACTCGGCCGATGTCAACCTACAGGTACACGTTCACAAATGCATACATGCAGCCCACAGCTCTTGGTTATGCATTTGAAGAAAACAGTAGTTTGAATGCAATTAACTTTAAAAGCTTCTTTAATGTAAGGATCAGTCTACTCTTCTACACATCTGTCTGTTTCACCCTCACAAAGTACAGAAATGGAGAAATAATAACTCAACTGGGAAACCTGGCTTCCCTCGCTGTGCTTTCTGTGACTTATCTGCATCATTAGGGCCAATTAGCAAATTAGCCCATCGTCTGAATTCATTCTCAGCCTTTGCAATCAAACACTGCTGATTTCAAATCTTCACGCTGCCTGAGCCTCTTCTGAGAATGGCGTTCCACATTTTCCACTTGAACTGTGGGAGCTCAGCTGGAGTAGAAAGGCTCCCTGAAGGAGTTTTGGAATACACAGAGACACACAGGCATTTATTATTTTTTTTGCACTGTACAAAGTGAAAGAAAGTTTATAGGACTGTGGTGAGACCTGCGATGTTGTATGGTTTAGAAACAGTGGCATTAAATAAAAGACAGGAGGTGGAGCTGGAGGTAGCAGAGCTGAAGATGTTGAGGAGTGACGACGATGGACAGGATTAGAAACAAGTTTATTAGAGGGACAGCACATGTAGGACGTTTTGAAGACAAGGTGAGGAAGGTGAGATTGAGTTGGTTTGGACATGTGCAGAGGAGGGACGTGGGGTATATCTGTAGGAAAATGCTGAGGATGGAGCCACCAGGAAGGAGGAAAAAAGGAAGACCAAGGAGGAGGTTTATGGATGTGGTGAGGGAAGACATGCAGGTAGTTGGGTTGACAGAGGCAGATGTAGAGGACAGGGGAGTATGGAGGTGGATGATCCGCTGTGGCGACCCCTAATGGGAGAAGCCGAAAGAAGAAGAAGACAAAGCCATAAACCACGTCAGATTTTTGCTTCCTCCTTGCCGCATGGCGCAGTGTCGGTTGTGTTGTGTCGTCCAAATTCTTAGTGGATCTCTGTAGTTAGTTCAATATGTAGCCAGTGCGCATTTCAAAAGTGATGCCTTAACGAGGCATGAGGTCATACAGGATAACCAGATTTGTAATTTTAATTCTATATACATTGTACACCGATCGTAGCATTAACGCAAGCCCAAACCAGCATAGAAATGTCCAAACACAACATTAGCGATTTGCTTTATCCATTCTCCTAGTTTTGCTGTGCTCTTGTTAAAAATGCATTATGTGATGTATACAGTGCATCCGGAAAGTGTTCACGGCGCTTACCTTTTTCCACATTTTGCTCTGTAACAGCAGTATTTCAAAATAGATTCAACTTATGATGATGGGAAGGAAGTGTGTTTGAAATCTTTGCAATTTTATTAAAAAATTTTTATGAAATAAAGTCACATGTACATACAGTGGGGCAAATGAGTATTTGATACAATGCCGAAAGGAAGTTTACCCACTTACAAAGAACAGAGAGATCTGTAATTTTCATCGTAGGTACACCTTAACTGTAAGAGACAGAATCTAAATCACATTGTAAGATTTTTAAATAATTAATTTTTATTTTATTACATGAAATAAGCATTTGATACAATCAAAAAATAGAACTTAATATTTGGTATAGAAACCTTTGTTTACAATTAAAGAGGTCAGACGTTTACTGTAGTTCTTGACTAGGATTGCACACACTGCAGCAGGGATTTTGCCCCACTTCTCCATACAGGTCTTCTCCAGATCTTTCAGTTTTTGGGTCTATCGCTGGGCAACACGGAGTTTCAACTCCTTCCATAGATTTTCAATTGGGTTCAGGTCTGGAGCCACTGCAGGACCTTGAAATGCTTCTTACAGAGCCACTCCTTAGTTACCCTGGCTGTGTCTGGGGTCATTGTTATGCTGGAAGACCCAGCCACGACCCATTTCCAATGCTCTTACTGAGGAAAGGAGGTTGTTGCCCAAAATCTTACGATGCATGGCCCCATCCATCCTCCCTTAATACGGTGCAGTCGTCCTGTCCCCTTTGCAAAAAAGCACCCCAACGCATGATGTTTTCACCCTATGCTTTACAGTTGGGATGGTGTTCTTGGGATTTTACTCATTCAAATCCAAGGGAGACAGTCATCTTGAATTTCTTCGATTTTCTAATAATTGCCTTCTAACCAAGCTGTTTGCAGTTTACAGTTTTTTAGGGTATGACTTCAGGCAAAGCCTCTGTGTGTAAATATGAGTTTTTGAGTATTCTTGGTGTAGGTTGAGCTCTGCGGGAGGCAGCACAGCTGCATCTCCCCTGATTAAACCACATCTACTGCCTCCAGCCAGCACATATTTGGTAGAATCGAAAAAGAAACAGAATAAAAGACCCTCTGGGATATCACCACCAAGAACAAGATACAACAGGCCTAATGATATCCATATGGAGTCATGTAGAGCCAACAAAAATGAACAAAGTGCATGTAGAAATGGAGGAAGTGACACAAGCTGATACTGTCACAGGCCGATAAAGAGTAAATGCATCAACAGACATCTCAAGGCAAAATATGACTTCTCGTTTCAAATCGAATGCACGTGTAACTCATAAGCTCGCTCTGATGAGATAGCGAGATAGCATCCCTCGCCTGATAGGCCAATAGATCTAATTTCCAGTAGCGAGCAGCTTTAAAAAGCTGATTCCACCGAAACTCAGGAACACTGGAGACCTCTGGCAAGATCTTGTGGGAGAAGTGTATACGAGAGCGCTTTAAAGCAATGGCACATTTTTTCCCACTGGGTTCTTGGAATGGAATCAATTATCCTCAGTGTTTGCTGTGTAAATTTTGCTAAGGAGTGACAAGGCACGTATAGCTAATAATTAATGAAAGCTGCTAACCACTAATTAACAACAGTCAATCTGCATGCTAAGTGATGTTAGCTTGCTGACATACATTATCCATTAAGAACAAGAGGGCGAAAATGTCCTTTAAGTGACTTGGACATGACTGTGCTGTGGTTATTGGTGCCAGGTTGGTTTGAGTATTTCAAATTCTCTTTACAAATGTGGTGTGCAAAAAAGCATCACAGAATGTACAACACAAAGAACTGCAGAAGGTTTTCACTGTGCCAGTAATGAACAGTATATTGAGGCTTATCTAAACTGGACTGGGAAGAGCATCTCTTAGCTTTTTGATCTCCAGCTGTCCAGTTTGCCCTAAATATAATTTTGGTTTAGTGGTCTAATAATATATATATATTTACCGTTGTTGTCATTTCAGTGTTCTAGCCCTCATCAAGGTTATGTGTAATGTTTCTAAATTTAGAATATTTAAGGAGTGGAGTATGGTTCCTCCTTTTTGATTGCTCAGTTGATTTGACTCCACCTTTTCTGTGTATAATTTTGTAAAGTGCTTAGTTCAGTGCTTTTTTGTTTTTTTAGGACTCATACGGGGACACGCCCCTACACGATGCCATCGCTAAGGACTTCAGGAGTATCATCGAAATCCTGACCGTGGTGCGCAACATTGACTTTACGCAGCAGAACAATCGCGGCTTCAACCTGCTTCACCACGCAGCCCTGAAGGGCAACAAACTGTGAGTACTCACACTCATTGAAACTCATGCTAATGATTTCTTATATTTTAGGCCATATGACTTTTAGTTCATCAGTGATGCACCTCGAATAATTCTATATAAGAACTCTCTTGGGTGCTCAGTTGTGGGATTGGGGATAAAGGACTCGGTCCTAAGCCGGACTTCAAAAGGAGGAGGGCGAGTGTTGGGCTAGCGCCCCGACCCGTAACAAAACGGCAAGTAAAAACCCAATGCGTCTCATGGCGCTGGAAGAATTTTGGGTTACAGCAAACCCCCACTATAGGAGCTCCAATCCACACTTGACCAGTTACAATCAGGAATTCAAAAGCATTATTTCTCCAAAAGGCATATAATAATCAAGGAGAATGAATATCCCCCAAAAATATATATGCATCCAGTAGAATTGCTTTTAGAAACCCAGACTCTTAGTATTAAACCTGGACGCTGTATATGTGAGCCGACGGCAAACAATGACCAGGGGGATCATCAATGTCGCCACACACCCAGGACAAGAAATTTTGTTCCTTTTACCACCTATAAAGAGGTCCAAGGTCATCAAATGACACACATGCTGACTGAATTGCAGCTTCTTTGCCAAAGCTGTAGTTGTCATCACATCTTCCTAATCACCCCAGTAATCCCCCCTTTTACAGCTATTAAGGACTGAGGTTTTACGTTAGGCTTACCCTTTGCTGCTACAGGCATCACAGTGCACTTTTACACAATGTGCAATACAGCCTCGATTTTGATCCAAATTTTTTATTTGTTTTGCGAATGGTCCTGATTTCAGTTCATCATAAGAAATGAGTAGCATTACAAGAAACCATAGATTTTTGCTTTATTTAGATTTATTGGTTGTAGTATCACTTGACGTAAAAAAAATGGGCGTAATTATAGTCATACGTCATTAGCCAATGAAAATAAAAAATGAAGTGACGTTTAACTCTTTTTTGACATCATAGGACACCTCAACCAATAAACAAGCAGAGAAACTATGCATAGGCTATGCTACAGTACTGCAGCTATTTATTGTGGAAATTCGTTTTGGCACGTAACTACTGTAACTGTAATATCTCTAATGCAGGGGTGCCCAAGCACCGGGCCACAGATCATGTGGTTTATTTGGCCGCATAATGAGAACAAAACCATTTTATTGGTTTTCATGGTGGCAATTTCCTATAACTGTTTCAGTTGCGTATTTTTTTTTCCCCATGCATCGATAAATTCAGCTCTTACTGATTTCGTATTCGAGTCGTGTTACCTTTTTATTATATGTGTAATCCATAGATTAATTCTATCATATTATATGTATAATAGCAATAAAATAATACACATTATTGCCGGTTCGTGAGGAAAAAAAAAAAATTACATTTAGAACATATGTAATTAAGAAAAGATCTTTTGAGCAATCCAGTGAATTTTTTATTTATTTTTCTACTTTTTCAATTTAATTGATATTTAAATATTACCTATTACAATACACCTTGTTGGTGTTTGAGAGGTGCCAAATGAAATTTCGTTGTATTGTGTACAATGACGAAGTACCTTGTTTACTTACTTACACTGGTTTGGCAAATAAGGCAAGAGTAGAGTGTCTGTAAAGTGATACATCGAAAAGAAACAGTGTAAAAGCTACAGATTGAATAAAGCTCATTTGGAAGTTGTACGTGTTGTTCGGAAATTGCGTTAAGGATGTAATAAGGTTGTGCGGTTTTTTACCTAATGCGTCTTGAGAGACCATTTTAGAGCCTACGCACAGTTGAACCTGACGCCGATCTAATACTGGAGGATATTTTTAGAAGCGTAAACTCATAAGGCTAGTATTCCTGAGGGCAAATGCATGGTAATGTGTCTAACACTATAGTCACTCTATTTATTGTGTTTTACAGTCTCTTTTTTGTGTGTATTAATTATATAGTCTATTCTTTGTGTGTGTATTACTAACTAACACCCTGATTCGGTGCTTCCAGACTGTTCCACACAATGACTGGCATTTTCTAATAGACCGTCTCGTATAATTGGCATCCGGGAGTTACGCCTGTACTTTGGGAATGGTACAGTCTGTTCACCAGCTCCCTTGTTTTGTTTTTTTTTCCCCTGCAGTAATTCATTTCCAGCCTCATACTCACTGCCCACGTGCTGTCTGTTGTATACTGTACACAGCTATCACAGTCTTGCCAGTTATAATCTTATCGGCTGTCCCTCACCCAACAACGCGTGTACACATTCCTGTGTGCTGTTTTTTTATCAAGTCATCAAGGAAACAAACATTTTACAGCAAAAACAAATTCACAAAGCAAACACACATCAGTGCCAGTGTTTTTGGTGTTGGTGTTTGGTTATTGTGCTTTCGATTTTTTTTTAATGTTTTTGTGGTGTGTTTGTTTCTGCTGTTGTGTGTTTGGTGTCTTGATATTGCCTTTTCGGTCTTGATTTTGTGTGTATAGTCTTTTGCTATTGCGTATTTGGTCTTTTTGCTGTTGTCGATATGGTTTTTCTGTTGTGTTTTTGGTCTTTTTGCTGTTGTGTATTTGGCCTTAATGTTGTGTATTTGGTCTTTTGCTCTTGTGTATATGGTGTTGATGTGCATTTGGTCTGGGTGTGTATATGGTGTTAATGTTATGTTTTTGGTCTTGATGTTGTGTATTTGGTTTTGTTGGGTATATGGTCTTGGTGTGTATGGTCTTGCTATTGTGTATTTGATCTTTTTGCTGTTGTGTATTTGGTTTTGGTCTTGATGTTGTGTATATGGTGTTGATGTGTATTTGGTCTTGATGTTGTGTATATGGTGTTGATGTGTATTTCGTCTTGATGTTGTGCATTTAGTCTTAATGTTGTGTTTACGGTTTTAATGTCATGTTTTGGTCTTGATGTTGTGTATATAGTGTTGATGTGTATTTGGTTTTGTTGGGTATATAGTATTGGTGTGTATGGTCTTGCTTTTGTGTATTTGATCTTTTTGCTGTTGTGTTTATGGTCTTTTTGCTTTTGTGGGTTTTTTTCTTGATGTTTATGTGGTCTGTTAGTTGTGCATTTTGTCTTGCTGTTGTGTTTTTGTTTGGCAGTTATTTATTATTTTTGGCACCATGTTCACACACATTCCCCTGTACATATCAGAGAAATGGCTATGGTGTGGTTTCAACATTAGTGTAACTGTAAATGTCGGTGTTTCTTGGCAATGACGATAAAAAAAACAAAAAAAAACATGTACAGCAGGTCACGTGTAGGTCAAACACTGATCTTAACTCCTTTGTGTGTGTTAACTTGTGTACCCTCACATTAAAAACACTGAAAATATTCAAGGTAACATTCTTTTCTTTGTGCTCCTCTACCCAAACGCTTCCTGATAGCAAAACGTGCCAGTTGAGTTGGGAAAAAAACCCAGAGCTGCTGTGAGGAGAATAAGCATGCAAGCCTCTGGAGATGTCTGTCTTTCAGTCTTATTTTAGCCGCTGTTCCAAAAAGTCCCAATTAGCCGCTTGTTGTGTCAAGTACTACAAGTGTGTCACTGTCGGGGTTTTACTGCCATGAATCGGAGGTAGGACACTGAGTGGAGTGCACGCTGTCGTTTGGAACTCGTCCTGCCACTTAAGCCATCCAGGTGCGCTTATTGAACCCCACATGTTCCACACCGATATTATTTCAGCCCAAACTTCTGCACTTTTAGCGCTATTCTTCTTCACCCACTCACTAACCCACATATCTACATTATCTCCAACACACGTACAATTACCACACTTGAGATTTCAAAGAAATGAGCTACATACACTATATGCCATAAAGTTTGTATACACCTCAGCATAAGATTTGCATAGATTTTGGAGAGGCCACTCATGATCTTCCACCCCAATCCATCTAGAAGGTGTTCAGTAGGTTCAAGCAAAGGTGACATCCTTTACAACTGTGTGCCTCCTATTTTGTGGTAACAGTTTAAGGAAGAATCGCATACCGCTGGAAATGTCGGGTGTCCCAAAACTTTTGCGTATAACACATCTAAGAGCAGTTTTTGAAACTTTAGTTCATCCGCTGATACTTTCATTATAACACGAGGTTAGCGTTAGTTTTCCTTCATAAAGAAAAGGAACATGACAGTATATTCCCTATATATTCAGTGTAACAGTATATCATGGTATGAGCCGTTATATGAAATTAAGAACCAGTTTGTTTTGTTACCCAGAAACCCCAAAGCCCTCCTTTCTGAAGACTTTCCAATGGTGAAAAAAAATAGTTTTTACTTTTAGAACTTTTAGAACCTCAGACTGTTACAGAGTGGAGACTACTATATTCTTCAAATGCTGCCGTCTCCTAAAAGAAAACCGCACTGTATTAACACATCGTGACGAAAGAATAACATCAGGTAGTAGAACAAGCAAGTTACGATTAATCTTGCATCGTGATCTACATGATCAGAGGTGCAGGTACTGTATTTGGCCAGTGGTGGACAAAATACACAAACCATGTACTTAAGTTAAAGTGGAGAGAGAGATCCTCTCTGTAAAATATGACTCCAGTATAAGTGCTCCCTTTAAACTTTCACTTGAGTTTAGGTTGCACAGGGAAGGCAAATGCAGCAGTGTCTATGCGGTACGAGGTGCTGGAACACTGCCAGGGGGTACGCCTCCCCCGCCTCGTGAGATGCCGTACTCCCGCCAGCGGGCGACGGAGTTTTTAGTTCTCGTCTCTCTTCTTTTTTATCACTGAAACAGAGCGCATCTGGCTCCGCCCTTCACTCGCAAACCACTCGTATATCCTTTATATACAGTATATTACGGTAGTGTAAATTCTTCTGTTTTGCTAAATTGCTAAAATAATTCAATTATTAACAACATTTTTGTAAAAATTACCACATAATGATCACCATTCTTTAAGATGCATGGGTAGGCTAGGCCTCGTATTTTTTAATTACAATGGGGTCATCAGAACTCTGTCTACCTGTGTCCCTTTTATCGATCATAAACGCTCTTACACACTGATCTAAAAGCCGAGCTATCCTTTTGCCTATAAGTCATGAGTATAGGGTAAATGTGGTGTATGTGATATTACTTTGTCACTTATACTAAGTTGAAGAACACACACACACACACACACACACACACACCCACACACACACACACACTTGACTGATCGTGTCCCTGGCTCATGTACTCAGGACACCCTGCAGTGACAGCCTTTCCCTTGTATGGGGAAGGCGATGCAGCGTTCTCAGAGGGCGAGACAAAGACGGAGGAGGGGCAGAAAAGAAATCGCACACGCTCTCCGGCGAGAAAGATCGTAAAACAAGCGTTAGATTTGTTATAGCAACTGTCACACGTGCGGTACAGCAGGTTAGCGTTTCTGTCCTAGCAGTCTTGCATCCATCGTTGAGAAAAAGAACTATTTAAAAAAAATAATAATAAAAAATTTTCCCCCCACGATTTCAGTCGTATCAGCGTTTAACTCGTTTTTGTTTGTTTTTTTGGTTTTTTTTATCCTTATATTTTGCCAAAAATTTCTCAGGGATATTGTCTTGGTTGTCGTTTTGTTTATATAGATATATAAAAATAAATTGTTGCACTCAGAACCAGATCAGCACGTTCTCCTGGTTTCTGCTTCGCACCGGGGGGCTACGTGAGTTGGTTTTAATTTATTTATTTATTGCGTGGAAGGTGTTTGTTTATTTTGAGGGAGGAAATGGAAAAATCAGGAGCCCCGCATTTCTCATAAGGCCATGTGGGAAAGTGAGGAGGAGGACGAGGGGGGAAAAAAAAATAGGAAGAAAGAAATCGGCTGTGAGAATCTCATCTCCGCGGAGCTGCAGCCGGTCAAAGGGCAGTCAAATATGGAGCGGCACTCGGGGTATAATAAGAACTCGCGTATATATCTGGCTAGAAAACAGGAGCAGATTGCCACCCAGCGTCAATACAACTGTCTGCATCACTACACACTAACACACACACACTCGAGAAACCTACCATATTCGGAGCATACAACACAAACACACACACGGACAGAGTTCTTGCAGGAATGTAATTATATTTGCTGGCTCTGTTTTGGTTCACACCCAGTCCACAGTCCTCCTCATACACGTGCTTCACTTCCACTCCCACATCAACATTTATGCTGTGTGGGGAAGCTGGCCTGTGTGCCGCCCTGCTGCTGCTGCTGCTGCGATCGTTTCTCTCGAATGAAGAGAAGGAGAGATGGATAGCGTGTAAGAGAGCATGAGGTGTGGGACAAAGGCAAGGCCTTTCTTTTTCTGGTGGGAGGTGGAAGGGATGAGGAGCTGAGAAGATGATTGATGATATTATCGGCAAAAGACCAAAGCTCCCTCAGGACACGGCATACACACCGAATCACAGTGCTGTTTCTTTTTCTTTTCTTTTTCTTTTTTTTAACCTTATTTTGTTTGCCTTTCTATAGATGAAGGCCAGGTCCTTTCTTTCTTGCTTGCTTTTTTTTTTCTTTTTTCATCTTTGTTTTCTTTCTTTCCTGCATCATGCCACCTAGTTACAAAATAATTTTGTTTTCTGCCATAGATGAACAACATTTTCTTTCTATCTTTTTTGTTTGATCATGAGTTTTGTGTTTACTCTTTATTATTATTATTATTATTATTATTATTATTATTATTATTATTATTATTATTATTATAATATTATCTATATCCAGTTCGTGCTGATTAGTTTTTTGCTGTAGTTTTACATGTATTTGTTTCTTTCATACTTGCTTGTTTTATTGCATTTTTTTTGGGACAAAAGAAATATTTTTCTTTTTAGCTTTAGTTTTTGTTTGATCATTAATGTTGTTCCTTTTTTATTTCCTTTTTTTTTATCTACATCCAGTAGGTACAAATCTTTCTTTCTTTTTTTTTTTTTCTTTCTTTCTTTCTTTCTTTCTTTCTTTCTTTCTTTCTTTCTTTCTTTCTTTCTTTCTTTCTTTCTTTCTTTCTTTCTTTCTTTCTTTCTTTCTTTCTTTCTTTCTTTCTTTTCATTTATTAAATGTTTTCTTTCTGTCTTTCCTACTTTCTTTTTCTTTCTTTCTTCTCCTTTATTCAATTCTTTCGTTCTTTCTTTCTTTCTTTCTTTCTTTCTTTCTTTCTTTCTTTCTTTTTTTTCTTTCTTTCGTTCCCTTTATTAAATGTTTACTTTCTGTCTTTCCTACTTTCTTTTTTTCCTTCTTCTCCTTTATTCAATTCTTTCTTTCCTTTATTAATTAATCTCTCTCTCTCTCTCTCTCTCTCTCTCTCTCTCTCTCTCTCTCTCTCTCTCTCTCTCTCTCTCTCTCTCTCTCAGGTTTCATTAGTCTCTGTGTTCTCATTCATCTTTGCTTAGTGATGTTCCCTGAACTGTTTCTTATTACATATGACCTTCAGTGTAGGAAGAGAATCCTGGCAGTAAACGTTGCTCTGTGACATTTTACCACTGATACACTTCCACCTTTTCCAGGTGACTTGAATGAAAAAATCTGATTCACCTCACCAGGGTTCAGGAGGTAAAAGTCTAAAAGCAGAGTGAAAATGCCACTGATCATCCCAAGTCTCATACATTTCTACACGTACACCTCTAGAGTCAATATAAGGAAGTGACTAAGCATTCTATATCTGTCAATCCAATAAGAGAAACGCTGGCTTTATTCTAACGTCTTACAGTAAGGAAAATAAGTATTTGAACACCCTGCTATTTTGCAAGTTCTCCCACTCAGAAATCATGGAGGGGTCTGAAATTGTCATCGTAGGTGCATGTCCACTGTAAGAGACATAATCTAAAAAAAAAAAAAATCCAGAAATCACAATATATGATTTTTAAACTATTTATTTGTATGATACAGCTGCAAATAAGTATTTGAACACCTGTCTATCAGCTAGAATTCTGACCCTCAAAGACCTGTTAGTCTGCCTTTAAAATGTCCACCTCCACTACATTTATTATCCTAAATTAGATGCACCTGTTTGAGGTCGTTAGCTGCATAAAGACACCTGTCCACCCCATACAATCAGTAAGAATCCAACTACTAACATGGCCAAGACCAAAGAGCTGTCCAAAGACACTAGAGACAAAATTGTACACCTCCACAAGGCTGGAAAGGGCTACGGGGAAATTGCCAAGCAGCTTGGTGAAAAAAGGTCCACTGTTGGAGCAATCATTAGAAAATGGAAGAAGCTAAACATGACTGTCAATCTCCCTCGGACTGGGGCTCCATGCAAGATCTCACCTCGTGGGGTCTCAATGATCCTAAGGAAGGTGAGAAATCAGCCCAGAACTACACGGGAGGAGCTGGTCAATGACCTGAAAAGAGCTGGGACCACCGTTTCCAAGGTTACTGTTGGTAATACACTAAGACATCATGGTTTGAAATCATGCATGGCACAGAAGGTTCCCCTGCTTAAACCAGCACATGTCCAGGCACGTTTTAAGTTTGCCAATGACCATTTGGATGATCCAGAGGAGTCATGGGAGAAAGTCATGTGGTCAGATGAGACCAAAATAGAACTTTTGGGTCATAATTCCACTAAACGTGTTTGAAGGAAGAAGAATGATGATACCATCCCAAGAACACCATCCCTACTGTAAAGCATGGGGGTGGTAGCATCATGCTTCGGGGGTGTTTTTCTGCACATGGGACAGGGCGACTGCACTGTATTAAGGAGAGGATGACCGGGGCCATGTATTGCGAGATTTTGGGGAACAACCTCCTTCCCTCAGTTAGAGCATTGAAGATGGATCGAGGCTGGGTCTTCCAACATGACAATGACCCGAAGCACACAGCCAGATAACCAAGGAGTGGCTCTGTAAGAAGCATATCAAGGTTCTGGCGTGACCTAGCCAGTCTCCAGACCTAAACCCAATAGAGACTCTTTGGAGGGAACTCAAACTCCGTGTTTCTCAGCGACAGGCCAGAAACCTGACTGATCTAGAGAAGATCTGTGTAGAGGAGTGGGCCAAAATCCCTCCTGCAGTGTGTGCAAACCTGGTGAAAAACTACAGGAAACATTTGACCTCTGTAATTGCAAACAAAGGCTACTGTACCAAATATTAACATTGACTTTCTCAGGTGTTCAAATACTTATTTGCAGCTGTATCATACAAATAAATAGTTAAAAAATCATATATTGTGATTTTTTTTTTTTAGATTATGTCTCTCACAGTGGACATGCACCTACGATGACAATTTCAGGCCCCTCCATGATTTCTAAGTGGGAGAACTTGCAAAATAGCAGGGTGTTCAAATACTTATTTTCCTCACTGTACATTCTGTGTTTTCAAAAGCAGAACATCTGTTACACCTTCTTTACAGCTGTGTATTTATTGACTGCTTTGTACAATACCAGTAATGATTGTGTGTGTGTCTTTAGTGCGACAGAGATGATCCTGGCCCGTGCCCGGCAGCTCGCCGACGTGAAGAAGGAAGACGGCTTCTCAGCTCTTCACCTGGCTGCTCTCAATAACCACTACGAGGTGGCCGACATCCTCATCAAAGAGGTGAGAAGCACACACTTTTGTGTGGGACTTGATCATAGTGCTATAGAATCACATTTCTACAACTTTTACACATATACAGGGAATACATTTTATATAAATGACGTGATGATTTTTTACGCACCGTGTTTAAGACTGTGATTGATGAAGCTGCACTACTACGCTGAAGTAGTCCCTCTGGGTCCCTGAGAATGTGTGCTTGCAGTCACAGGTCTGCAACTGTGAAAATGAATGGGAGGTGATTTGCCAGGGAAATGGTGGCCATCGCGATCCCTGCAGGAAGACATTAAACCGTCGCTTCCCAGGTGCAGTCCCTGGGTGCGCTTTGTAGAAGGCTTTTCTGCCCTCTGGTGGCAGCGACTGGGACTACTTATTTCCTACGACTTCTTTTGTTCATATTAGTGATAGGAAGATCGGATCACCTGGTTCTTTGAAGCTCGTTCATCAAAATGATCAATTTCATCGTTTAATTAATTCCATTCTTTTAATTAGATTTAAATTAAAATGTTACATTTTAATTCCATTCCTTTTAATTAGATTTTCTGATCTGTGTCATTCGTTTTTGTTGACTCCCATAATCTTTGTTCAAATAATGCCAAGATTTGGATAAAAAAAAAACCCTCTAATATATTGCATTTGGTAACGTGTATGGAAGTCACATGATAAAAGAAAGAACGACTCGGACCAGAGAACTCATGAGCTACTCAATTCTGTTTCCTGTACATAACCTGTACATGCATGTCCAGTAGAAAATGAACAAATCACTCTTGGTGACTACTCGTTCTTCTGAGTCACATTAAAGACTCAGACTTCAGGAACGACCCCTTCTCTGGTTTATATCATGTCATCCTGGTAACAAGAAGAAGGACGTAGCAAGTTGTTTTTGTGTCGTTTTTCGTATTTTGACATGCAGTCTCTCTGCTTTGCGCCTCACAGGGCCGCTGTGATGTCAACATCCGCAATAACCGCGGTCAGACGCCTTTGCAGCTGGCGGTCACTCAGGGCCACATGCACCTGGTGGAGCTTCTGGTGATTGAGGGAGCCAACGTGAATGCCGAAGATGAAGAGGGAGACACGGCAATGCACACGGCCCTCAGCCGCCAACAACTTGCCACCTCCCTGAGCAGCACAGAGAGAGATGCCTCGAACCTCTACAGCCGTGTAAGATCACCAGAGAGATAGAAAATGCATGTTTTTTTTGTTTGCATGTCCTTTAGAAGGAAGCTGTGGTCTGAGCACAGGGTATAATACATATGATAATTTCTTAAGGGGCCCAAAAATGACTGCAGCATCTTTTAATTCTTAATAACAAGCCTTTTTCTGATCAGTAATCAATACATTCGTATAAAAAAAGATTACCTTCATTTGATAATGCAGTTTTATTGTTCTGATTTAAACTGTAGTTGACCCCGAGCTGTAGACGCCTTTATTTTCTTGGCGTGTGCAGGATGAGTCATTTAAAGGGCGTAAACACACGCACACGCACAGACATACGTACACCGCTGAGGTCCAGGTTTGGGTGAGACCCAATGGTGAAATGGAGTTGGACATCAAGGTGGTCAATGAAGCTGTTTTCATGCATCAGCAGAATTCTGTATGTGTGTGGCTCTGTGTGTTTGGAGTTTCATTGACCTATCATTGTTCTATTAACTACCACCCTAAGATATCACTCAGTCTCCCTAAATATAAAAAACTGCCTTACACTCGTTTATAAGTGATCAGGATTGCGGTATTTGGTGTTCACCTTAAAGTGTTCACCCTGATAGAACAACACTTGATAGAACCAACTTTGGCTGCAGGTACAGCTTCTGGGACATGTATAGATAAGCTTAGCGCATTCAGGTCTTGATCATTTTTGTTTTGGCAATAAGTTAATGGTAGAATGATTCAGCGTTTGGGGCTGTATCTGTATCGCCCTCAGTCCTGTCAAGTTTCGTCATCAAAGTTTGAAGAAAAGCCTCCACGCAATGCAATGCTACTACCACCATGCTTCACTGTAGGAATGGTATTCACAGGGGTGATTATTTTTACATCACATTTACAGCAGGCCCTTATCTTACCCTTATCCAGAGCGACTTACAGTTATTTTATTTATACAGCAGAGAAGTCGAGGGGTTAAGGGTAGAGGTCGACCGCAGATTTTACCGATAGCTATGTTGGATTGTACTTGCCAATAATCGATTAATCAAAGTATACTTTTTAAATGGATATTGGTTAAAAAGCAAAAACAACAATACCCCTTCATTTACTTAATTTTATTACAAAATAAAAGCAGTACTGAATCATGAAATGTGCTAATTGAGTAAAAATTCAAGTATGAATATATTTATTATATTAATGTTTATTGAGGTAAATAAAAAACATCCATTTAAACTGGGAAAAAAACCCCACCAAAATAAATAAAAATGACACTTTAAATAAGTGCATGTCATGTCAGTGATTCGCCTCTAGAGGCAGATCTCGTATTGTATAGCGCAACCCTGAAAAACTATCGGTTAAAGAATCTTGCTCAAGAGCGGAGCTTAACAACTCCTCAACCACTAATCTACCCCTTCCTGCATACTGAATACTTACTGCAGGTTCCCAACGTGAATTGATTATAAATATTTAGGTCAAAATCTGTTTTTTACTTTAATCTGTGCGGTCACTGACCAGCCATGAGAACAGTTAATGTATCAAATTTCCAACACAGAACTCAGGTTTGAAAATCTTTTTTGTGTGTGAAAAGCTGAGTGGCTCAGGGCTGTTGGGAAACACGGAGCTGAATGTCGGGGCTGCTATGGCCTGTTTTTTGGCTCAAGAGGGTGCTGATATGAACTACGCCAACCATAAAGGCAAGAGTCCACTCGACTTGGTGGCAGACAGCATCGTGTTGCAGTTGATCAGGAGCTTCTCTGAGAAATACCGGTACGTCTGTGGTTGTTCAATATTGAAATAATGTATTGTAGTTATTTAGAATTTCATTCTATAGAAAAATAGATGAACAGATAGATGTGGTTTTGGGTATGATTTATTAGAAGTCTGTGTTTCCTGAAATGCGGATCTTAATCACATCCATTTAATGCCAATGTGGTCATCCACAGTATGTAGTCAAATAGTCTAAAATTGCAGACTAAACCCGTACGCTATAATGAATAGAAACTACAGTAAAGGACATGAATACAAATATGTTGATGTAAAAAAATAAATAAATAAAAACGAATTATTTTGTGTGTGTGTGTGTCAGACTGCAGGCTGGGACGTGTGGTACAGGTGGCAATGGGAGCAGTAGCAGCAGTCTGAGGAGGGTTCATACCACACCCAACACTATGACCAACCTAGTCATGCCTAGTGCACCAGGTCCTAGCGAGTGCCTCATTTGCTCTGAGCTCGCTCTTCTTGTGCTCTTCTCCCCGTGCCAGCACAGCGTCGCCTGCGAGGGTAAATAAACATTTCTGCATATAGTGCTGCTTTAATGGTGTCATCAGCAGTTCTAATTGGAAGTGGAAGGTTTTCTAATAGATCAGGGCTGTCTAAACTCTGGCTCTAGGGACAAATCCGGCCCACAGAGATCATCAGCAGTTCTAATTGGAAGTGGAAGGTTTTCCACTAGATTAGGGCTGTCTAAAGTCTGGCTCGAAGATGGAAACTGGCTTCTGGCAACACATTGCAATATTATTTTTTGCCTGATGGTGGCAGCAGAATGCCTTAAATAAATAAGTGATTACATCCTCAAATGAATTTGTTGAAGGATATTTAGTTATGGTATAAGAAAGCGCTCAATGTAACCAGTAAAAAGAGGCGATTTTAAAAGAGCATCCACCTACGGAAGTCCTAAGAGGCCATGCACTATAACGTTTTTTTCTTTCTTGTTTCTTTTTCGTGATAACATAAATGTGTTCTCGCGATTAGTACTTTTTCTTTGTATTTGGCTTAAGAGCATGTTCTAAATGCAGCATCATGGATAATAACCATAACCATTTGTTGTAACGGGACACACACCTTTGCAGGCTCCGAAAAATTAAGAATCGATCACGAGGAAACCAAGTTTATGTCAAGATAGTGAGAAAATTAAGTCGTTATCACGAGAAAACTAGAAAGGAAAATGCATGGCCTCTTAGGACTTCCGTATCCGCCTCATATCCCAAGAGATAAAATGATTAGACATTATAAAACATAAGCAATGATTCAGGACAATACAAAACAAATACAGTTGATGGAAATATAATGGTTATATAAATACAGTATGAACTATGGCTTTATGACTATACACTATTCACACTCTCCGTTTTCTTTAGAATGCGCTCACAGAATGAAGAAATGCATCAAATGCCAGGTCACTATCACAAAGAAAATCCGACAAGGTAAGGCTCATTAAGAATGCGAATGTGCATCTCGTAGGTTTGCAACGTTTGGTATTTTCAGTCGTCACTTGTCGATCATTGAATGCGATTCGGTTTCAAGTCTAGGACCGATGCCATAATGTGTCGTTCTCTCGCAGACCAGACAGAGGTAGACAGCAGTCCAAACTCGGAGAGCTCGGAGCAGCACAACCTGCTGGAGCAGCTGCAGTCGCGCTACAAGCAGATGGAGGAGCGCATCACTTGCCCCATCTGCATCGACAACCACATCAAGCTCGTGTTTCAGTGCGGCCACGCTTCATGTATAGAGTGCAGCATCGCCCTCAAGACCTGCCCCATTTGCCGCCAGAGCATCCGCGAACGGATCCAGCTCTTTGTCTGATGTGTGCAAAGCCGCTCATTCGTACACACATACAGCACACACACTTAAGAGTGTGTCCCGGCTTACTGTTAGATGGCAAAGTAGGGGTGAGGGGGGGGAACAGGAACGGGGCAGGGTACTGTATATGCAGGGGGATGTACAGTAGGATGGTGCTGTATTTTCATCAGACTTTTTTTTTATCATCATTGTGCAGATACAAGAAGCCAGGCCCACTAGTGTAGACTGCACCATTCCTCTTTCTTTCTTTTTTTTATTTTTGTGTTGATCAAAAAAACGGGACGTTCTTCAAAAAAGAGATTCCAGACACGCAATTCTCTGGTTCATCATCCGTAAACAAAACCCCAGTCACTCCTACTGCGACTCATCAACTTTCTGTGAGATTTCCTTTATCACTATTATTATTATTATTATTATTTTTGTTTATTATTTGCTGACTCACTGTAGCGCTGTGATGTTTACAGACTGACAATATTGTTCTCTGTGAAAAACAAAACCCATAAAACCTCTCCATCCATGGATCTAAAACCATTACAGCTCGATGCACAGCGGTGGAGGAAGGTGAGCCATTTTGTAAGGCGTACAAGACTGCAGCTTTAAGTTTCCCACTGAACTACGGCACCTCTCTCGGCCCCTCCTAGCAGACCCTGAAAAGCTTTCCACAAGCGAAGGATATACAGTGCATGCTGATATGCATATTACCTATATGATATATTGTGACATGGATTACATTTGTGGTGTTCTAAGGCAATCAGTCTTTTTCTTTTTCTTATTTTTTTTTTTGTGTGAAGGCATCATACATCCTCGAGGTCAAACGAAGGGAACCCGAGCAAGAAAATCTTTATTCGTTATGTTCAAAGGAGGCATAACTCGTGACAAAATAAAATAAATCAAAGGTCATTCACTTTTCTTAGGTGTCATTTTACAAAAGGACGTTCCTTCGAGTACATGACACTAAATCTGAAGATGTCGAGCATTAAAAAAAAAAGGTAAATCATTTCATCCATTCCTTTTGCGATCTTTACAGAGGGAAAAATTATCGAAGGAGGAGCCACCTCGTGCCATTTAGAAAGCTTTAGCCCTTTGGATTGACGTCTGCCAGAAAAATGTATGCGAAAAAAATGATTATAAGAGATCAGTCCGGCTTTCGTGTCCTAATTAATACAGTTAACACCACAATCTGGGACAAGCTGAGCCTAGATCTGAGCTGGGACTGCGTACCCCCCCCCCCCCCCCCAATTCCTTCAAACAGGGAAGATTTGTTTTTTTTCCTTCTCAGATCTAATTTTGTACATTGGCTGTCAAAGGCTGCTGCTTAGTTTTCTGACGCATTATGGCAAGGAACTGTCCTGTGCTTTCGCTCTTTACTAAACAGGACTAAACACTATATTCATACTTGGGATATAAATCAATATCCAAGGATATTTTTTTTTTTTTTATGAAAATGTAAATTGCATCAGCAAAAAAAAAAAAAACAACAACAGTGTGCGTATTTGTCAATAAGTGTCTTACCATTGTCAATTTCCGTCACCTAACCTCATCTAAAACCAGGTTTCTGTTCCAGAAGGGCTCACTGTAAGATTCGAAGAAATCTATTTTCATCGTAACCGTTTCATTTTGTATCCTATTCCGTGTCAAACAAACATGGGGTTTTGTAGCATCCATATTTGGAGTTAAAAAAAAAATACACATACGATGTACTTATTATTGGAATGTCAGTAATGTGATCCTGCTGCATCACAGCTTGAGCATGCCAGCAAAGTAGGATGAATATCAGTGCCAAAATGTGTGTGTGTGTGTATATATATATATATATATATATATATATATATATATATATATATATATATATATATATATATATATATATATGTATGTATATATATATATATATATATATATATATGTATGTATGTATGTGTGTGTATATAAAATATATTAAATCGCATTAGTTCTTCATACGAGAGTATGAAGACATCAGTATTTGTTCGTTTGCACAAAACTTCCCCTTTTGATGAAAAAAAAACCCCCAAAACAAACAAAAACATCCAATTAAACCTACAAAATCCATTCGAACAGATGGAATAAGAATGTGTACTTTAAACGGAATGTCGACATTCGTAAAGAGCCACAAGCCTCTCATATCAGTGTCATAATAACAATTTTCTCATTTGGACATGTTTCAAAGATGTGAATAGCAGGATTGTGTAAATGCCTTGTGTTTTGTGTTGTAAAGTGCGTTAATAACCAAGTGGCAGGTTTTGGGGGGAAAAAAGGCCCTTTTGTTTTTTTGTTTTTTTTTAAAAGGAAAAATAGGGGAAGAGTAATAATTTATAATTTTTTTTTTTTACACTTTCGTTGTCTTGATGGTAACTGCAGTACACATGGTAGTGTGTGTAAACGTGGTCTCTAACTTGCCTGTCAGGTTGTTTTATCAGCTCAGAACAGCACTGGGAATGTTCCAGGTCATTTCAGATCCATACTCATTCAATGAAGTGAAATACATGTTTGCGGGTGGCAATAAGGGCGAGGTTAGAAAGATTATTTAAAGTGTTACTGTTGATGTCTTGTACAGTTCAGCACGCACCGTTCTGATGTTGGCCTTACTGTCCATTCCAGGTTTTTTTTTTTTTTTTTTTTTTTTTTTTTTTTTTTTTTTTAAGTTTTACTGTAAAAAATATTTTGCAATAAATATGGAACTGTTTTATAAGGATTACATTGTGTGTTATTTTATTTGATCAAAACTTGTGCATGTCTCCTGTTTGTAAAACATGTACCGTAGTTGGAACATTCTGGTGCATTATTCAAGATATTCAAGAGATTTTTGTTAAGTGGCTAATGTTCACACAGAGTCCTGTAATCAACAAAAGAAATAGCATCATTTCATGCCATTATAAAGCAGGTTAGACCTCAGTTCATTTCATCCAGTTCAATAATCTGTTGTATATATAAAATGTTTTGTGTCAGTTCAAAATAGTTTATAGAAATGTGGTATTTAATATTAAATGTGTTATAACCAGGGTGATGTGATGGCAGCATTACCGCGTCAAAGCTCCAGCATCCTTTGTTCGATCCTGAGCTTTCCAAAAAAGCAGTGGACTGGTTCCTGTGACCCCAGGATGCTCCAAGACTAATCATAACAAAGCCATTACTGAAAGTGAGTATATTAATGGAGAACACACAGAATCAGTGATGTTATAGAATTATAAGACTCTCAGACTCACCCGACGTATGATATTTCAAGACTTTGTGTGCTTTAACCTTGTTACAGTTTGACATTTTAACACTATTGCAACATGAAATGACTACAATTGTTAGTTATTGGCCAGTGTGACTGTTTTAAATGAATTGAATCAAAATCTCAGACACAAAAATCAATGAAAAAAGCTGGAGATGATTTCTTTTTTTAAATCCCTACAGTAAAATGAAACGTGCAAAGCTCTATCAAAAAAATATCTAAAATAATGAACCCTATAATATTTGGATACATCTTGCACAAAGTGTGTGCGTCTTATACAGTTAAAAGTGTCCCAAAAAAATCAGGAAAGGGCACATCACAATGCAAATTCTTGCCCCACCGACTACAAATGGAGTCTGGCACGTCCTTGTATAGATTTTTATTTATAAAATGAATTTTCGTAGCTGTCAGAGCAACAGTTGTTGAAGCTGTTTTCTCATTTGAGTCTGTTGTATTTGATTGCTAGGACACAGCTGTTAAAACACAACTAAACATCTCGCATCAGACCACCCGGAACTGGACGACCGTCGGTTAACGCACCAGTGTTAGCAGACTATCAAACCACAAACAGACTTGTGCTATCAGATTTGACAGTTTAGTTGGTATTATTGAATAGATCTGTGTCTATTTCACATATACAGGGTATCATATCTAAGACACTACAGTTCTGGGAAGATGTTACACAAGATTTTTGGAGTGTAGTGGTAAAGATTTGTGCTCATTCAGCCATAAGTGTGTTAGTAAAGTCAGGTACTGATGTATAGTAAGGACCTGGGGTAAAAGCCATGCAAAGATCTTCCACTCCAACCCATATAAAGCATATCTTCATGGAGCTGGCTTTATGCACAGGGTTTTGGGGTATACAAGTGAAGGGAAAACTGAATGCTAAAACATCCTGCTCAATATCTCTACTGGTTTCCAAACATGAGGTTCAAAACAAGGTAACACCAAAATGCACCACACTACCAAACTCATAGCCTGTTGTTGTTCTGTACTAAGGTTCTTAGAAGGTTCTTGGAATAAAACCAATATATAGCACACAGGGAACACACTCTAACCTTAGCATTAGGGATGATTGCATTGATCTGAAAGTACACTTTGGTAGTCTAGTGCTTTTTGGTGTTTGGTACTACCTATTTTTGTACCTCTTGTTTGGAAACCATGAATGAGCGGAATGTTGATTGAAAAAAGGATCAAAAACATTTCCCAAAGCAATCCTTTTTACCACAAAGTTGGTCAGTAAACCAGTATAGGATGTCTTTGGGTCCTTTTTGAGGAGGTGGTAGCTCAGTGGTTATGGCTCTGGATTACTGATTGGAAAGTTGAGGGCTCATGCCCAGTATCTGCCTCTTTTGGGGCCCTGGAGCAAGGCCCTTAACCCTCTGTGCAGGGTTTAGCATAACATTTTCCCTTAACTTTAACATACAAAACCCTCTAACCCGTTCCAGCATGACAATGTCCCTGTGCAGGAAGTAAGCTCCATGAAGATATGCTTTACAAGGGTTGGATTATAAGATCTTGAGTGGCCTGCTATAGAGCTCTGACCTCAACCTCGATCTGAAAGCATCAATATTTGCAATACTGGGGGGAGTAGCAATAGAAACAATTTCATATTAAAATCAGATATTCACAAATTATCGACAGTTTAATATTTACCTAATGTGTATAGAACTGATCTTTTTCCACTGTGCCTCCTGTACATCGTACAAACAATCTACTTTAGCTACTCATATCTCTCGGGATCACTGCTTTATCTATACCATCGAAAATATAAATATTTTTTCAATAACAGAAGTCAAAAGAAACCTTTTAATGTTTAAATTGTGTTTAATTAATAATGTTCAGTAACAAAGGAGAAGAAGAACCATCTGTTCCAGATTATATGATATGATATGAGGGCCTTCAAAAATGATATCCTAGAAAATTAAAAGTATTGGTATCGATATCGACATCGACGATACCGGTCACAAAAATACTTGGATTGCAGAACGAGTGAGAAAGACTTTGACTTCGTGCTGCTCGTGGAAATGCTTTCTGTTTTTTTTTTTTTTTATCTATTTGTATGTTTTTCATGAAATATTAGCTGTGCTATACCTGTTGCCGATAGATGGCTCGCTTCACACGCATACACACTGCACTATACCTGGGATCTCCACGTCACTCCCACAAAGTGAAGGCAGCGCTTCCGGGATCCAGGCGCGCGCACGCACACCCCCACCGCGTTGAATCGTGGGATATGAGTTTTTTTCATATGAGTCTGCTTCAGCAGCTCGGACAAGAACACTACATTTCCCACAATCCATTTATACGTTTTAGTTTCTGGATGGAGCCTTGGGCAACTGACGGCTCCTCGGAGGAGTCAGGTCTGATTAACGGGCAAGAAGCGGAGAGGAGCGGATCTCTGCGTGCTCATGGAATAGCACGCAAAAATAATAAGAATAAAAAGGAAAGACCCAGCTTCTTGCCCCAAAAACAGGCTGAAATGTTTAAACGGAGAAGAAACTAAATTATTCGCCCCGACAAAAAATTTAAAGGTTTTGTCGGAGAAAAAATTGGAAAGGTTGGATTTTATTCGGTGGTCATCCCCCCGACACCACCCGTCCATGATGCTGTCAACCGCGGAGGAGATGCTGGCCGAGATCGCGCGCCTCACCGGCGAGCTGCACGAGACCACGCGCGAGAAGATCCAGGCGGCGGAGTACGGGCTCGCGGTGCTGGAGGAGAAGCAGGCGCTCAAGCAGCAGTACGACGAGCTGGAGAGCGAATATGACAGCGTCCGACAGGAACTGGACCAGCTCCGAGAGGTTCTCTTACACTTTCATATCCATATTTATTTATCTGAAAATGTTTATTTGCAGCAAATATATTACATAAATCGTAAAACCAGTCCGGTTCTAGCCGTCTGGGCCACGGCGTTTGGCTCGGTGTTCCCCGTTAACCTTCACCTCAGCGTCGCTTTCAGCTTTATACGGTCTGTTTAGAAAACCAGCGCGCTATTATTTATATATTAGCACAGTTTCTTGCCAAAAAATGCTTTTTTGCCCCCATCGATTATTTTCTTTATTTTGTTCTACAAGGTCACCCACAAAAAGGCTGCGGAAGATCCATCAAATTCCTAATGGCATCTTTGTGGGCTGCCTGATACTCCGATTAATATGCCTTATCGCGATATTTGTCCTCGCTACTAATGCGCATGCGCTGTCTAACCAGTAATACTTTTTAAATCAATGAAAAAAAAATTAACTGTATTATATGAGTGTAATATTATAGCAGTATGTCATTTTCTGGGTGTCTTGTGATATAGATGTTTTATTTTTTTTTTTATTTGAATAAAAAATTTTATGCTTCTTTATATGCAAATTTATTTGTGAGCTTAGAAAGAAGGAAAAAATACCACCAGGCAGTGGACGGGTCCCAGGCGGAAGATAATTTGCTAAAAATGATACTAAAAAAAAAAAACTTATTTTTTACTTTAAATTTTTATTGACTTTTACAGTCAACTGTGTTTTTAATTTTTCTTCATCCTGCTTGATTCAGTCGAAGTTTTTTTCTATGCATCGATAAATGCTATATGTAATAAATAAATGATAAAGTATGTATATTGTTTTGTGTAAAAGTGCTCCATGATGAAAAAAAAAAGTTGACTTCTGTTGTAGAGAATCCAGAATCTATGGTTTATATGAACTAATGCATAAAGGTGCAAACGGACATTTAGACATACAGACTGTCTCATTCTGAACACTTCACAATAATAAAGATAAAGGAGTAAACGCATTGTTGCACAGCATGTCTGTGTCTCTAATGACATTTTAAAGGTGTTTTCTCATTGATTAATACGCCAAGTAAGCGGCCATAAAGTTTTTATTGCATGACTTCATACTGCACGGTTTTGAAAAACGGCGGGCTCGGTTTGAATTCAAACAGGAAGTGTCCTTTTCCCGCTTGGAAAGATTGACGAGCCGGCTAAACGAGTGACGGCTCATGCAGGCATGCTGAGAATGTAGACTGCAGCTCTGCAGATAAACGACAGCTCTGTAGTCTTTCATCGAGCTGAGGGTGTTTTTATTTAAACCAATTTCCCTCCTTATCTGCTTAGAAAACGCTCCTGATCTGTTTGGTTTGATTTTTTTTTTTTGGGGTCCTGAATCGTATGATTTGAGAAGTAGGTGAAAGAGGGAAACAAACAGCAGCTGTTGTTTCAACATTAAGTGCTGTGGGATGTCCTGAGTAAACGAAATGGAATTCTGTGTGTGTGTGTGTGTGTGTGTGTGTGTGTGTGTGTGTGTGTAGCTCTGCTTTGTAAGCCATTTCTTCGTTAAAAAGAAATGAGGAGGAAGAGCACAGATTTGTTCTTACAGTGATTTTACCCACAAATCCTAACACTGTCTCTCACTGAGTCATTTAATGTCAAATGGAATACACACTTTTTCTTTTTAGATCCTTGCAAGAAAATGTCTCCTATTAGCCGCCTTCTACTGGACTCCTGACACTTCTTTCTGAAATATGTAGTGAGGGTGAAAATATGTGCAGTTGAAAAGAGCTTTTTTTTTTTTTTTTTTTTTTTAAGAGGGCAAGAGAAAAAAATAAAAGAGGGAGAACCGTTGAAACGCTCAAGCATTTTATTGCAGTGTAGTCATTTGTCTTTTGTTCTCTTTTAACTGTTCAAGTCATGCTTTTCTTGTTTTTCTGGCTCCTTAATGCCTCTCTCTGGGGCTTCTGCCCAAGCGCTTCCCCTCGAGGAAAAAACTGCCAGCTGCCAGCTTTCGCCCCAAAAACGCTTCTTCAATCATCAGTCCATTTCATTTATCTTTTTATCGGGAAAAACATCCTGTTTATTTTCTCTCTCAGTAGGAGTTCTCCTAAATAGGACTATTTCCGTGGCCCTGACGTGATATGACATTTGTGAATTGAACTAAGACATTACAGATGTTGCCCATTGCCCAGAAAATCACAAATCATGTCCAGCTGTCAAAATGTAATCCATTACACTGTAGAGTAACTGATGACCACATTAGCAGAACACGAAATATAAATTCAGGTAGGGAAGTGATGATCTGTGGCCTTTGGTGGATTTTTAATTTGAACATAATGAGTTCAAATCCCAGCACCACCAAGCGTCCGATGCTGGGCCCTTTAGCAAGGCCCTTAACCCCCAACTTCTCAGTTGTATAAATGAGATAATTGTAAGTAGCTCTGGATAAGGGCATTAGACAAATACCATAAATGTAAATGCCGTGGAGAGAAATGCATTGAATGATTGTATTGCAAATGGATGGTGTATGAGAAATATGCATAACAGCATAGCACCATAATATAACAATGCTGTTTCCGAGTGATCCAGTGATCTGCTGGTTTTTAAACACATTATTCCCATCTTATTTCATTTCCAGTTCAGTGACCTCATCTCTCTTTAAGTTATATTGTTAGATATAGTTTAAAGAGTTCTGAACATTAATGACAAGCCATATGTGTGTGTGTGTGTGTGTGTGTGTGTGTGTGTGTTCAAATGATGTAACAATGAGTGATAAAGGCTTTGTTTGTGGACCCTGTGACAGATTTATGTAAGTTTATTGTTGGAGACAGCTGTTACACACAGTGTTGCACGAGGTCACTTGGTCAACAGTTGACCTTTTTTTCCGCCTCTTTCTTGGTTATTTTCTTTTTTGGGGTTTTTAATTCAGTGTCCATGAAATGGCTTTGGGAGAAGAAGAAGAGCAGGGTTCATGGGAATGTTTCATTTATTTCATATTTTTTTTACCACAACTGTTGTTAATGCTCAAAATGCAGCACAAAAGTGTTAAATGCAGCACAGCTTATTCAATTATGTGAAAATGAGGAGGATTTATGTTTATAAACTGTTAAGGCTTATCAGATACATTACATTTTGCCACTTGGTTTTTAATTTGTATTTTTTACTTTACACTATACAGACAAACGTATTGGGAGACCTGACCTTTAAAGCATTATGTGGTTCTTCCCAACACTGTTATCACAACGTTGGAGCTGCACAATTGTATAGGACAATTGATATTTTATATCTTTTGATGCTGAAGCATTACATTTTACATTCGCTTGAACTCTGATACCATGGAACCTGTTCCAGCGTGACAATACCCCTGTGCACAAATTTTAAACAACTTTGGGATGAATTGAAATTCTGACTGCTTCGCAGGTCTCCTCACCCTTCATCAGTGCCTGACTTTACTACCACCCTTGTGGCTGAATGAACACGAATCTCTAGAATCACAATCCAAAATCTAGTGGAACATCTTCCCAGAAGAGTGGAGGTTAATATAACACTAAATAAAGACTAAATGTTGATTGGGTTCTGTTCTGTTTAAAAACCACATATGCATCTTATGGTCAGGTGTCCACAAACTTTTGTTCATATACTGTGTGGATTTACGCAGGGTGTCAATGAACGTGAATGTTTTTTTTTTTCTTTCCTTTTAATTGTGTATTTATAACTGTCGCTATCTTTATAACAGTCATGATCTTTAGGACTATTTCCATTGAAGACATTGCAGAGATAAAGGGATAATGACCCAATTCTGCAAAATTGAGGTTTTTCTGCAGTATCCATCATTTTCTGATTGCAGGAAATAGTCAGGCATCTTCCAGTTACGTCTACGAAGACGGGTAAACAGGACGTGTAGCCGGAGCCTGAAAGATTCTAGAGATTCTAGAGATGGATGGGGTTGGAAATATTCTCACTGGGCTATTGATTTATCTTTGCATGCAGTATTCAGGAATGGGAAATGCAAGAATGGCTGATCATTGCTGACAAGAGCTTGCTTCATGGCGAATAATGTGAATTATTAATCTACTGAATCTGTGCAGGATTAGGCACAGTGAAAGACAGTGTGCAAAGGTTATCGTCCAGTTCCATTGAAAGATGTTTTAAAAGAAGCCTTTATTTGTCACGTTTACTGTACAGCATGGTGGAATTATTTTTCAGTCCTGGAGCAGGCAGGGTTAAGGGTCTTGCTCAGGGGCCCAACAGTGGAAACGAAGAGGTTTGAACAGAGATTGGAAGAAGGAAATGTGCGAATACAGAAGGAATAATAGATAATGGCTAGACAGTAGTTTTCAGCATGTGACTGTCTCTCGAGTTTAATTTAAGCAAAATCTCTGTCACGAGCTGCTGCTGTTCTGCATAGTCTGGTTTTTATGTGAATCAGAACGCTTTATTGATCCCACAGGAAAATTGTTAGGTCGCAGTTGCTCATACTACAATTAAAGGCAAATACAATATAGGAATTGTAATGAAATCCTACATGTTAAGTAATATATTAAGTTTAGATGCTGTATAATCGAAGAATTTCCAATCTTGTTGAAATCTACTGTACGAAAATGTGTAGCAGCGGTGAAATAGATGGCAAAAAAAGTCAGTCTACAGTGATGGTCATACAAGTCATTGCACATGTGACAATTATTGCACATAAATTGGCCAAGATATGAACATTTTAAATGTAACTGCACCATGGAGATTATAAAGGGAATGCAGTTTAAATATGGTATGTCTCAGTAATTGATCCACTTCTCCAGGATGCCTTTTTCAGTTTTCCCCTCTGTGCCACACATTCTCCCACAGAGTGTTGAACAAAGAGGTCGTGACTTTTCGTCCTCCTTGACTTAACTCGACACTGGCACACAGAACAGCTGGGGTGTGTGTATGTATTTATATGTTTATTCATGGGTGGGCTAAGCAACTCAAATATTCCTTTGAGATGTTTGCTGATGTAAGCAAAGGAAATGGCATTTTCTAGTAATATTGTTTTGGTTTTTTTGTATAAAACGTTTCTGTACATATGGTGCAAGAAACTATACTTGAAATGTCTTTCTATACCAGTAGCACAATGAAATACGTTTTATTTTTTAATTCCCTGTCAGCTGTTTTCTCTAAAATGTGTGCCTAATAATCTTTTTTTTTTGTTTTGTTGGTCTACAAAAAAAAGACCAACAACTTGCTTATTGACCCCTTTTTGAATTGCTAAAGCCATTTATTTAGAGGAGTTTTGTGGGATTTTTTTATTTATTTTATTTTACTCTTTTTACTATTTTTTATTATTATTGTTCTATTGATTGTTTTTAATGTTATTGTGTATGTGCATATTTTTTGTATATAAATCCAATTGGCATTTTATATAATTTGGGTTTTTTTTGTTTGTTTGTGACAAATTTTGGGCAAAAGGGAAAAAAATATATACACTGTATATACGATTTTAAGCTGACGATGCAGGAAAGAGGACTGATACTGTATCAGTGTTGCCTGATTGTGTTTCAGGGTTTAGCCTGGAATGTCATAAGGGAATTCGAGAGGCCGTGAAAAGACACATGTGCACATGCATGCGCACGCACGAAAACAAACACCCTTCGTTCTGTTGCCATGACAAAGACCCTTGTGGCATTATGTAGAGTGTGAAGCACACAGTGAAAGCATTCACATTTGGTTACACACATACACACTCCCACGGCTGATACTGCAGTAGCTGCATGCTCCTATTCCTCTTGATGGTCACTGCTAGAAATGGAAATTGCTTGTGCGTTAAAACAATCATCCATTAACCCAAGGAAATTTTAAAGGTGCTAATTGCACAATTATAGACGACCCAGATTGACTCGGCATGCCTTTAAGAGACCGTAAACAGGTTGAGACTACTGTCTTAAGAGCCTCCTAATTTTCTTTATTGGGGTCAAGGTTTTTGAGTCAGCCTAATCCTGGCACCGGGGCACCAGCGTGGGAAAGTCGTAGCAGGTGCCAAGACCAAGAGCTGCCTCTTTTACCTGAATAGGCCTCTCTTTCGGGCTCCTCTGAAGACGGGCACCGTCTAATCAAAGGCTCATTACTTGGACGTGTAAATCAAGATATTAGAACCGGCCTCTTACGTTTTACATATGAAAAGACGTGTCCTAATGCAACCGAGTTGAGCCTTAATGATGCAGGAGATTGGGAAAGGATTAGAATTCTTCTTTATTTGTATTGAAATTTTTTTTTTTGTTTCGGCTCCTATGCTACATTTCTGTTTTTCATTGTGTTGTTGAGGCAAAAACATGCGAACCAACATGATGATTATTATAATGATAATAAGGTGTTTTGGGCGTGCATGGTTTAAAAATATGTCTCGAACGGTACTATGTCTTTTCGAAAGGTGTGCTCTATATTTATGGGCGGTTCAATGAAGCATGTCAAAGTAACAGAAAACCGTGTATGAACGAGCCGAGTGACAAAACGCAATTAACTGCTAATCTACAGTAAATGAGCCTGAATGCGGCGGCTAATCTCTGCCCACATGGCCTCAATCAGCTGGTTTACAGAGACTAGCAGCTTAGACCGGATATACCAGCTCTGTGTGTGTTATAGAGCTTATAAGATTTGTGTTGTATTTTTCACATTTAAAAAAGGCCTTTTTTTTTTTTTTATAATAGCACATCTAGTTATTGCTGTGGACTCCAAACAGCATAGCTTTTTTTTTTTTTTTTTCTTTTTTTTTTTTTTTTTTAAACAAATGGGACTTCCCTTTGAGACGGAATGAGGGATTTTCCACAGCCTGAGGCTGATGAGAATGTGAGTTAAATGAGCGTCTTTAACACTTACTCTTTACCCTACTTACTGTACTTGCATCGAGCTCTGCTTGTAAGGAGGTTATTTTCCACATTACACCACATTATCATTCCACTCTTCACTGTCCCTCGGAATTTGGTCATCTTCGAAGTGTTAATGTTCTGAGCGCACACGCACATTTGCTATGTAACCTTTGTGTGTGTGTGTGTATATGAGTTTGTGTGAGAGTGTTCAGTGTGGCAAATGTCTTTGTAAAGAAGCTTGATGGAAAATAGAAGGGGGAGAAGAAGAATGGATCCGGTTAGCTTGGACAGGAAGTGTGTCTAAAAGGAGCAGCTGACCTCGTGTTATCAGCGAGAGCAGTACGTCATCAGTCACAGTTTAGATGGTCACGCCACGCCACGATCTCTTGCATGGTGTGCTTTTGAAAGGTGTTTTTTTTTTTTTTCGCTTCATGTCGGAGCTCTGGTCCTAGGGAAAACTGTTCCTTAATGCAAATTTATGTAAAGTGAAGACCAGAATCGGTGATAAATGGTAGAAGTCGGACAATAGGCCTCTTTCAAGTCTCCGCTCACATGCTAGTTTTCATATTTGCTTATGTACCCATCAAATGACGCACTGTGTAGGCACTGTTAACTGTTCAGGGCAAAGCGTTGAATACACACTTTTGTCAGTTTGTTATTAGAGAATGGTTATGTAATATAAAGACAGGTTGGAGAAAGCTTTATCTTATTTAAAAAAAAAAAAAAAAGTCTGCGCCTCCTGCTATCTGTATAAAGAAATGATAATGCATTTAATAGTGTGCCTCCGGAGCTGATGAAAATTTTTTATATTAACTGTATGCTTTTAGTTTGTAATGTGCAAAATCCTGCAGGCAATGATAGATGATTTTTCAGATTAGACCTGTATTGCACAGACAGTATGAACATTTATTTTGCAACAACAAAGGTCCCATCTTACACTTACTGCTATACCCTGAAATCCTCCCCCCCTTTTCCCTCCATTGAATTCCCACTTCCTGTTTACTGAGTGCTGAGCGGCATCCGGGTCAGGTGGGGGTCCTGTGTGGCGGTGAGTCCGAAATGATAACTCTTTTTGGATTCCCTAATTCAGTTTGGCACAACAGAAAAACATGAAACGGTTGTGTAAACATACAGACACAATAAAGTGGTTCAATATACACTGTATGGGCAAGAGTATGTGCATAACATTTTGTGGGGTTTTTTTTTAGAATACTTTGTTTATCTCACAGGCACTGAATGCAGAGTCAGCCATGTTACAGCGCCCCCTGGAGCACAGAGCGTTAAGGACCTTGCAGAAAGGCCCTAAAAGTGGCAGCTTACCAGGGTTTGAACCCCCGACCTAGTAGCCCAGAGCCTTAACCACTTAGCTTTAATAGATTTCTTTTTATCTCCTCACTATATATTGTATATTGAACCACTGTACTGTCTCTGTCTGTTCACGTAAGTGTTTTTTTGTTTTGTTTTTTTTAAGGCTGTGTGCCAAACAGAATTGGAGAATCAAATTAGACAAAAGTTTGCTTTTTAAATATCCATTCCACATTTAGGCCCCATTTGTAATAACTTTCACTCTTCTGGGGAGATTTGCTTTATGTATGATAGTGAATGGAAAGGAAATTTTGTGTGTGTGAACAAGCAAATGGTGGATTCCTGATCCACCAAACTAAACACTCTTACTTCCTGCCAGAGAGAGAGAGAGAGAGAGAGAGAGAGAGAGAGAGAGAAACAGAAACAATTATCTCTGCTACCTCTTAATCGTCCGGGTCATCAGAATCCACCCTTTAATTTTCTCCTGCCGATGGTTCTAATTGCACAAGACAATCACCTCATCTCAGGGCTGAGTTGCGTGGGCAAAGGCAGGCACACAGTTAGTTGCTATTCTCGTTCACCGCACGCATTCTTGATTGCAGGGTGACACCTGCGGGTGTGTGATGACCAACCCACAACCACCAAGCAGTGTGGGGCAATAATCCAGTGCTTTCATGGTGCAAAGAATCTCTGTTTTAGCTTTCCAAGCCTTAATTTCCTTCATAATGTCTCTGAGAGGTGTTCTGTGGCTAAATAAGACACATTGTGTATATACAGTAAAGGGGGGATGTAGGTGTGCAGGAGGAAACTTGGTTTCCATTTACATAAAAGTTTAAAATAAAAAAATCTAAATTATAAGTCTTAGTAAGTTTTTGCTGTTCTAGGTCTTAAAATCATTTTAAAAAGGTCTTAATTTTCCATTGTCTGTGTAACGGTATCGCAAATGCTCATTGAAATTCTCCCACAGCACTTTAGAATGTTTTTTTTGTGTTTTCTTTCCAACACGCAGCAGCGAATCAGCTTTCTGTTTTTCTATTTTAAATTTGTTATGGTGTGAATCTCTCCTGGATTGTACCACAGACGTAAAAAAGATAGCGATACTTGACTGGAAAAAAACTAATTTAGGGCTTGGGTTAGGCCAGTTGCTAACAATGTATTCGAGTGTGTGTTTTTGATGTCATGATATCGGTCTTAAATTTTATTCTTAATGGTCTTTTAAGGGTCTTAAAACGTTTTAAATTCGGCTTGGTGAAAACCTGCAGAAACCCTGGGAAATAAAATGACAATACAGTATGTATTATATGTATGTGTATTTTCTGTTGCTGTATCGCCTACTAGTGTGAATTAGAGGTGAGTAAGAGTGTCGATGTGAGCGAGTCAAAGTCCTGCGCGAATTTCACGTTCTTGAAAAGGCTTTTGCACACGAAGGTTATGTAAGAATCAGTACATATCGTGCTCTTGGTGCCTTTTTTCTACATGTTCTCCGTAGCAGGAGAGGAGAGCAGAATAGGAAGAACCAATGATAATGGAGGAAAGGGTACCTCAAAGTGTATTTGTGTGTGCGAGGGTATATGCATGTGGGTGTGTTGGTCCTTAAGGGGGGGTAGGGCTGGATGTTTGCCAGCTTATGAAGAATCTGAGAAATGGTGTGTGTGTGTGTGTAGTGTTGTGTGTATGAGTCTGAATGCCAATTTTCCTGTGGGAACCAGTTGGTTTTAGGTTCTTTTGGGCGTTCACTCAAACGAACAGTGACAAACCAGCTTATATAACCATCATTTAAATGGGTGGTTCAGGATCGTTAATGGTTTTTCATGTGTGTGCTTGTAATGGAGTGTCCCTGCTTTTGGTTTTACATGGAAAACATTTAATTAAGCCCTGAAGAACAACCGAATTATATTTAAGCGTTTTCAAGATAAACAATAACATTCCATCGAACTGCTCACGGCGGTTTTCATGACTAATATGCACGTATTAAAATGCCACAGTGTCAGACGTGCATATATGAAGCTGCATAGGGAATCAGTTGTCTGTTGTGTGAAATGCAAGGATTTGGTCTTTTTCCCCCCTTTACAGTCTGTGTGCACTTTATTAAACGCTGAGTCTGATTGATTAGAGGTGCATTGCCAGGCTGAGATTTGATTAATCGCGTCTGAGATTAGATTTACGAGATGCAGAGCGTGTTTGAAATCTAGTCGTGGTCAGAGTTCTATAGCAGCCCTCTCAAAATCTTCTGTTATAAACCATATCTTGAAGGTGCTCACTTTGTACACAGGGGAATTGTCATACTTCATAGTAACAGTTGGAGAAAGAGTCAGGTGTCCTGATCAGTTTCTCCCTATCACCTTTATCTTGAAGGGTGCCAATATTAATGTAGACTGTATGCTGATCACTAGTTAAGAAACAAATACAGCATTTCCATTGGTCTGCTGAAGACGTAAATATAATTAACATTTTGGAATCTGTCTGTTAAACATGTTGCATGTTGGTATCAGAAAACAATCATCAGTAGGGTGATTTAACACAACTCTTAGTGTTAAGTTTATTATTTTCCTGCGTTTTATTCCTCTTATACCAAGACAGTTGGTGTTTCTCATTGAACATTGTGTATTGTTTATTCATTCATGTTTATGTTTAATGTGCAAAACACATTAGTTCGTGTTATCCCTTATGATTTGTATACACAGTCATTCCCTCATCAGCCTTTTTTCTTCCTCTCTTATGCAGTCAATAAAACTGACCTTTTTATGATTCTGGAAAACAGAAAAAAAAAACGCTTCATATTGCGGCTTTACAAATTCTCCATATCAACCATTTCACACGCTTTAAATCAGTTGTAGCGGCACATCTGTCATGCAAGTAGCTTTGCAAGTCACTTCTATAAAAATGCGTTTGAGCAAGTGAATTTATGTAAAATAGGGCTGAAATGATTCCTTCGAGTATTTCAAATATAAAAAAGAATCACGTAGCAAATTATTTGCCTCGATGCTCTGTTAAGTCCAGACAGAAGTTTGAGATCATTTCAAGCTAAAACATAAAGAAAACACAGTGTATTTACTGTTGTTGTTTTTTTTTTTTTTTTGTAATCTGAAATTATTTTTTATTTGTTTTTTTATTTATATATTTGTATTTACATTTTGATGTAATATGCCAATTAAATGCACTAAACGGGTTTAGTTTTCTTTTTTTTTTTTAAAGGAAACAAGTTACTTGGTCATTTTAAGAGAACTGTTTTATTTTCTCTTGTATATGTTGTATTGATCTTAAATAAAGAAAAAAATATTACAGATTACTTAATTAATCGTCGGAAATAATCGGTAGAAAACTCGATTACTAAAATCACCGAAGGCTACAGCCCTGATCTAAACTATGCATTTGGAGCTATTGTTAGAGCCGCTCTTATACAGAATGAATCAACACTAAGGCATTTTTAAAACCAGAGACTTTCTGGTGTATTTGTGGCCTTGATTCTTTTTTTTTTTTCGTTAAAACAAAAAATAGCTGTTTTGGCATTTGCTTCGGTTCCCTATTTAAGTTTGTAACTGGTTATATATAGTTTCTAAATCTTAAATGTCAGGCTGTGAAAACTTTAAAAAAGAACCAGCTGCCTTCCTGACCCAAGCAGGAAACTGGTCAGATGGATAAGTCATCTGCGCGGGCTGAGACTGATGTCATGGAAAAGTCATGCTAAGGGAAGGAAGCAGAGATGAATCCAGATGACTATGAACCTTGAAAACAACTCCCTGTAATAGTAATAGGTGAGAATCTGTGCTGAAAAAAATGTAAATGTCTACAGAGGAAATGAAGGAAAACTGTGCAGAGTCACTCTACATGGATTTGCATTCTCTTGTTCTGTGGCTCTATTTGGCAGGGAATTCACGACGCCTTTCTTATCTGTTGATGCGATTTCTTATAAACTGGCTGCTGTATTCTATCTGCCATGGAGCAGCTGTCAGTGTCTATGCTGTCTCTATGAAGGAAGCGATTTTCTATAGTACACTTCACGGACAAAAGTGGTCATAAGATTCGCTCTTTTAACATCCCATTTAACATTTAGTCCCCATTTATAATGTTATAATAAGCTCCACTTTTCCAGGAAGATGTTCCATTAGATTTTAGAGAGTGGTAGAGGTGATTTGTGTTCATTCAGCCTACTGATGTAGGGGTGAGGAGGTCTGGAGTGCTTTCCAATTCATCCCGGAGGTGTTCAGTAGGGTTGAGTTCAGAGCTCAATATCAAGATCTTCCAACCCAGACACTGTTCTGTTCTAGCTGGTGTGGATATTTTCAGTTTTTCATGGCTGTGGGTTAGAGGACAAGAAAAAATCAATAAGGATTTTTTTTTCTCCCAGTGCCTAGCACAGAGTGCCCCTTTCTCCCTGTCTCCTTGTGCTAACTGTTTTATCTCGCACTTTTCGAAACATATAACCTTGTTAATTATTGACACAAATTTTGGTCAACAAGTGTTTTGGAGCCCTGCAAGGGCTTATGTGTTGTCACAGGGACATGTGTGTAAAACGATTAAAAATAGAAATTAGAGCCGCTTTATTTTGTTGAAAAAAATCTATTTATATTATGGAATTGAAATGTTAGTAATTATTTATATCCAGCTTTAAATGTGTGTCAGCTTGTGTGTCTGAACATGTCAGTTACAGCTGGAATCATTTACTTTTTTTGGCCAATTGAAGCCAAACCTTTTGTAAGTTCTGAGATGCTGTTCTGCTCTTCATGGTTGTAAAGAGTGGTGTTTTGGGATACTGTAGCATTCTTGTCAGTTGAACCCTCTCTTTCTTATAAACAAAGACTATTCTGACCCCAAAATATTTTTAGAATATTTAAGTTTACATGCAGTACATGCTAGTGTCAGAGTCTCAGAGGTCACTTTTTTTTCACCATTGACGGAAGCTCTTGACCTCTGTGTGTGTGTGTGTGTGTGTGTGTGTGTGTGTGTGTGTGTGTGTGTGTGTGTGTGTGTGTGTGTGTGTGTGTGTGTGTGTGTGTGTGTCTGCCACATGACTCATTGGCAGTTAACTGAATGAACATGTTTCTATTCAAATCAACAGGGAAAAATGTTAATGTTTACCTTTTTGTTTGCCTCCGCTCCTAATGTACCCTTAAGAGAGCAATGCCTGGCTTCCAAATGTTTCATATAAGAAAGTGAAGGAGATAATTTTTTTTTAAATGTATGTATTATTTTTTTTTTTTGCATACAGGTGACCAGTGCCCCACGTGAGCCATACAAGTTTGAGGCAATAAAACCACACGTTCACACCGATTCATTTTCATACGTAGGCTTTCATTTTCATATGTAAAATGACCTTCATCTTTCGTTCTGCATGACTAGCACTATCAGGGCCGGCTTTTCAGGAATAGGATATATTATTTTTTCCCGGCATGAAACTTTTCTTCTCAGAACTCCATGAGCTGTGCAGTCAGTAAGAATGTCTTCTGAATTATTCCTTCTAAGGTGTTAACTCTTTTGAATGAGGTAACTCTTGAGCATCGTCTAACACGCGACAGAGTATCAGTGTCCCTGAGCAAAGTCCTGAGAAATGAGTTATACGCAGAGCATGCTGGAACAGGAGCAGTGGATCGACTTCCAGATAACAATAATTGTGATTCAAGCTTCAACATGCCCATGCAGTATTTTATTATAGTGTGTGTGCGCATGTGTGTGAGGGAGGGAGGGTAGAGAGAGAGAAAGAGAGAGAGAGAGAGATCGGAGACTCTCCTCTGCAGAATCTCAGCTGCAATGCAGAGGCTGCTCAGTAGTCAGCTGTTAACCCTTTCATTTTCCCTCTGTTTTTATCTCTATAGAGATGGAAAATATTTACTCTACTGATCTATTTACTGATATTTACTCTACTCTACTGAAATATACACTCTATAAAACCAGAATATATATATTTTTGAGGATATATATATCCTTTTGAGAATGTCACTGTGCAGGGGGAAAGTGGAAGCCCAGCCTGGGTTGCGTGTTTCAAAACTGGATCAAATGTCAAGCTCAGAGCTCTTGCTGTAAGATACGTGTATGTGTATATATGAAGATCGAGCAAAACTCCCAAAACCTACCAGTGTGTATGCCCCACGTTAACGTGTGCTGCCAATGATTTCTCCCAATGATTCAGTTGCTAGACATGGACAAAAGTACCTGACTTTTCCAGGCATATGTGGTTTTCCCCCAAACTGTTACCACAAAGGTTTTTTTTATATGATGTAGAATTGAGTTTTTCCTTCACTCATGAGCCAGCACTGTAACAATGAGCTGAAGTTGGCATGGTACAGTAAATGCAACATTTGTAAATGCCTATTTATTAATGGCAAACATTTGCAAAACCCATCAAAAACACTGTTTTCTGATTAATGGCTAATGTGCTCGAGGCACGCCATTGTCATGAGTGCAGAGCAAAGCATTAAGCAAAGGTCTTAACAAAGCCTGCACGTGTTTCATCAGAGTGTTGCTGCAGTCCAAGCTTCAGAGATTAGATTACAGGGAGTTTGCGATCGCGTTGTACTGGGCTAGAGTTTGTGCGGGTCTAATCAAGATCAGAGATTTTTGGGAGATTTATAATTCGCTAAGCCTCAGTTAAGCTGTGTGAGAGCTGGAACGCTTGATGGCGGTGGTGATGGTTGTGTTTACAACCTCTTAACACAATTCCTGAGTTTCCTCTTTGTGTTCAGGTAGCAAGTGAAATTAGGCAGCGGTTAGAAAAAGATTATCTGCAGGTTCTGATGCCCTCGATGAGCCTGTGGGTGCGGATCTCTCTCAGATTTCAGTAGAATGCAACACGTTTTTTTTTCTCCTCCATGCCTTGTCTCACTCTGTGTCCTTCTTTTGCTTAGACAGAGAACATTTTATTGGAGTGATTAAGTAATAAATTGCATCCTCTTCTTATTGCATAAGGTCTAACACACAAATGCACTTTAGTTTCCGGTTACATTAAAAGGAATTTTGAATATTGACATGTAAACGGGGTAGATACCATTTTGTAATGCCAAGTGTTTTTTTTTTTTTTTTTTTTTTTTTTTTTTCTTTTTTCACCATTTTTCAATGATGTTCCAAAATCATGTTAATAATGAACAGAAGTAGTTGTGACAACAAATTTGTTTCGACTCCAATACAGCATCCTCACCACCTTTTATTTTCCTCCAGGCATTCGGACAGGCTCACTCCAACCAGAGGAAAGTGGCAGCTGATGGTGAGAGTCGGGAGGAATCTCTGCTTCAGGAGTCAGCATGTAAGGAGGCGTACTACGAGCAGCGTGTGCAAGAGCTACAGACCGAGCTCAGGCAGGCGAGGAACACCCTCACCAACACACTGTCTGAGAACGAGCGCCTGTCCACAATCACCCAGGAGCTCAGGGAGGTAAGACACACTGTTATCGCACACAAGGTTTTTCATAGGGAAAAAAAAAAAAAAAAAAAGAATGAATGATATTTTAAATATTTGACGGTTCTAGACAATTAAGCCAAAACTTGGAAAGATTAATAATATAATTTAAATGCTTTTATTGGTGATGTGCATCTTCATAACCGAGACAGAAGCGATTCGCAACCTGATGCATAGCGAACGATACAATGCATTAAAGATATGTATGAAACGGTGAAATAACGAGAAATCAATCTACATATGAAATATTGGTCACAAATCATTGGTCTGAATTGGCATCTTTTAATAATTATATATTACTAAATCGTTAAATGTTAAGAACGATGCCTCGCGATACAAATGCCGACTTGTACCGATGCAAACTTTTTCCAACCGATGCATCACGTCGTTACGTTTTATGCCCGACACACCAATGCTGATCGCTAAATCTCTAAATATTATAAATCAATTTGATAGTTTAATGATGAGTGTCATAATCATTTATATTCATTCGTGTCTTTTATTGTCAGCCACAATGTTGACCTACGATTGAGTATCGTTCTTTTGCAATCTGCACTTACTGAGTCATTAACAGCGTTGCATAAGACTAATCTCCGACACATTTCATTTAAACATGTTGTTCATGAATTCCTAATCAAAACTAAAGCCTGATTTATGATGACATGGCTAAATTATCAAAAAGAAATGACTGAAATGTCCTAATGACACGTATCCCTTTGCTATGACAAAGACAAAATGCATTTATATATATTTTTGGGGGGATGATTCGAGTCCACCAAATTCATTTTAATTGGCATAATTTGGAAAGGCACACGCTTGTATAAGAGTTGCACAAGAAATTTGATAATAGAGCAAAAACCAAGCCATGATGTAAAAAGAACTGGCTGTAGAGTTTAAAAGACAGGATTGTATTGAACAGGTTTGGGGAACACATTGGAGAAGAACTAATTTGGGGAAGAACCATTTCTGCTGCAACGAATGTTCACAGGATCACAGTTCACAGCTGTTCCTGAGATCACAGCTTCATAAGTGGAAGAAGTTTTGAACTGGCCACCCTGCCAAAGTGAGCAATTGGAGGACTGGTGACCAAGAACCCGAAGGTCACTCTGATATGAATGAGATCTTTTGACTTTTCACACCAATGGATTTCTTCAGAACCAGCAGCACTGTTATGGGTTATTGGAACAGACATGCAGTATTTAGTGACTTACTGCACACAGGCAGGCGTTTTTACCAGTTATTGATGGTCAAAGCGATTGTAATCCACATAACCTCCAACAAATATCGTTTTACTGGTTGTTATTTGAGCACCGTGGCTCTGGAATCCCCGTCAGGCCGCCGGGTTTGTCCTGCTGCCGCTCAGTTTTTTTTACTATCTGATCTGGCAAGCACTGACATACTCTCACGCCAGGCATGATGCCAGCTTTGACTTTTGACCCATGACCTGTCACCCACCAAGTGGAATCCATTTACGCACCTACATCCGTATACATCGTTGCGCATGCACAAATCAATCGCCCTAATTGCTAATTAGTGTTCTTTCAACTTGCTTTCATGCACTTCATATGCTTTTGTGGATGACTGGGACAAAGATCTCGAGTGGGTCTTGAAATCTGTATAGTGAAGGGCTTTCAGCTTAACAGTAGGCCGTGAAATGAAAAACCTGAATGAAACGAAATGGTCAATCCTCTTAATTTTTGCATTTCCATAACGGATTAAGGATGTGCGAACATTTGAAAGAAAATCCCCTTTTCCAGGCTTTATGTTTCCTCCAAGTGCTTCAAATCGCATTTCAAGCATCGTAATGTCTGTCAGGCTGAGGAACTCCCTTCTCTTCATTTTTATTTAAATCGTCTTTCCCATACAAGGGCCCAAATCTCTCCTTCATCCGAGTCAGCAGCTTTGGAGAAGTATGTGCTTTGGCTACACTTTTCAGATTCAGCAGAATTTGCACTTTAACTAGCAGAAGTGAACAAACCGGGCCACTTTCATTAACATATCTATAGGCCTTTGTTACATTTCAGCACATCCAGACCTAGACAGATATTCACAAGCTTTATCACATGTTCCTCGTACTAGAGGTAACAACTCGGACTGCTCTCGAATAAGTTAAAGCAGGAAGTGTATATTGACTTGAAGTTGTAGAAGAGTTAACATTTCAAGCAGTAGTGCAGGGCGGACATTCCTTTTCAGTTCCTCTGTGTATGCTGCAAGTTTCCACATGCATTTAAGTCTGACATGGAACGGCTTCGGTCGGATGAAAAGATGAGTTGGATCGAATGATAAATGTTTTGTGTGCTTAATGATCAGATCTCTGTGATTTAAAGTTTAGATATCTTGGCTGGAGAATACTTTTGCAGTGTGATCTTTATTTGAGGACTACATTTAAAGTGCTTTAGAAATGCAACGTTAAACACCATTTGCTTTATAAATATTAACTGATTAGCAGGTAAAATATGATACTTGTCATGTAGCTTCTTTGTTATTTGTAAGAAACACAGCGTTTTTCAAAAGCTGATTGCAGATCGATTGTGGATTTAAATGTGGATCAGATTTAAAACTAGTATTTGAACTAGGAATTTATTATTTATTTATTACTAAAGTGTATTAATTGAAATCCCACAGTACCAAATATGATCAATGCCCTAAAGTGCACTATATTGCACCAGTCTAACAAGTCTAACCTGGAAGGAAAAGTGATCAATAATATAATACAAGTAAGAGCAACATATTCAGAGATCGCAGCCAGTCTAGTAGACCATGGTGTCTGGGATGTGATGGGGTGGGTCAGGGATGTCCTGCAATAAATGTCAGATGTTGTGCACAACTTCACATAATTAGAAGAGGATGTGTGGCTCTCATTACCTGTCATTGTCTTGCACTTCAGAAAAGCAGACAATGATGGCAAAAAACTTCTCAGAGTGAAGCTAGAATGGTACAGATGCAACAGATGGATACATAGCAGTTATTTCACATCTGGGCTGTTCACCACAATACCATATAACTCGGTCAAAAAATAAACTAAGTGGGCAGTTATAAACAAAGCATATTTTAAAATATTTTCATTGTACATTTTCATTTGTTTTTATTTAATTAGGGAGGTACAGATTAAACTTTTATTTGATAAGCAACTAACTAGTTTTACAGATGTTCTACAACAGTAAATGTAAGGCTGGGCGATGTACTATACACTATATGAACAAAACATTTGTGGATACCTGACAACAAGATGCATGTGCTTATTAAAAATCCTATTCCACATCTAGTCCCCATTTGCCACCAGTTATAATACGCTCCACTCTTCTGGAAAGAGGATCTGGTAGAATTTGGAGTGTGGTTGTAGACATTTGTTCGATAGGTTTGAGGTCAAATCTTTATATCAGGCCACTGAAAGCTGTCTGAATCAGATCTTCATGGAGCTTAGTGTATAGGGGTATTGTCATGCTGGAACAGGTTCAGGTCTCCTAGTCCAAGTAAAGGGAAAATTTTATAGCACAGAATCCAAAGAAATCCTATACAATTATAAGGTTTTGTGGGCATAAAGAAGAAGAACCACACTTTGCTGGAAAACTGCATTTTTCAAGAATACCTCTGTACATGCCAGATAATACATCTCATAGAAAACATTCCCAAATGAGCTTTTACAAAAACATTCCATAATTGTTTATTGTTATATAAAACGCATTCTATTTTAGCTCCTGTGATCGTTTAAGCATCTAAATTGGCTGCTTCACTGTTCTTTTAAAAGTACTTAATCATAAAAACACATTTCCTGAAGTTTATTGGCAAATAAAACTATTAAATTATTACCATTTATAACACTTATTAGTGTTATAATTAACTAATACTGTAAATTTTAGGACATATTTAGACACGCATCAGAAACCAATGCCAAAATTAGCTTTATGAATGCTTATGAAAGCTTTTATGTAATGCATGGTTCACTTTTATAATTGTTAATGATTTTTTGCTTCTTAGGTTTTTTTGTTTTTTTTTACTCTCCTACCTAATAAACGAGAGCTGCCAAACAAAATCTTAACAGCTAAACAGCTTGAGTTGGTGCCAGCAGACCAGTTTAAAAAAAAAAAAAAAAAAAAGAGGGTCTAATTGGTTGGCTGGTGGGAGGTGAAATTTTGTGTGTGGGTTGGGTGTAAATCTTCTGCTGATTTTGTTTATTGCAGCTACATGTCCTAGCACAGTTTGTGTGTGTGTGTGTGTGTGTGTGTGTGTGTGTGTGTGTGTGTGTGTGTGTGTGTGTGTGTGTTTTTGCATGAATTTTTTTTTATTAAATGTACCACACAGCAGAATAGAAAGTAAAAATGTAAATAGATGAAGCTACATAAACTAAATCTTTTTTTTTTTTTTTTTTACAAATTTTTTTAATCTAGACCTCCTGTTACACTAAAAGCGATTAAGGAATAGTTTTTTGCAATATTCAAGCTTGATTTTTAATAAGCAAAAGTTTATGAACTAGTCTTAATCGTCCTGCAATTAAAACTATAGAATGAATAAAGTATTCTTTCACAGCATGCACAGTAAAGTGTGTGTGTGTGTGTGTGTGTGTGTGTGTGTGTGTGTGTGTGTGTGTGTGTGTGTGTGTGTGTGTGTGTGTCAGATGATGGGAGTAGGAGTACAAAGACTGTAAAATAACTCATGTCTTCAGATCCCATGTGTACAAAATACAGGAACAGTTAAAAGCACACACAAGACTTAAACACAGTATAAAAACAGACCTGAGCTTTGTGATCCAACGCTGATTTACCTTTCATGTGTTAGCGTTAGTGTTCACAGCGGTTAGTTCCATTCAAGACTTTGACGTCGCGGCAATGATTAAAGGCTGCGCCCAATGACGCTGTAGCGTTAAGAGCCAATGCCCCAGCTGTAACTCTGGACCTGATGGGCTGCTAATGTGCACACATACAGTGATTTATGTGTTGGAAAAGGGGGAGAATGAATTTACATCCAAAGTGTCAGAGTTTGCAAAGTAGCACATTCAAGACATGTAATTTTCCATTTATTTCCAGTTAACATTAACAAGCTGCTAGGCAGTTCATAAATAGATATTACAGGTGGACAAATCAGCACCTTCTCCGCATTGAGAAAGAAACTCCCTTTGACAGATTATGTACACACCCAAGACACTGTGAACAACAGTAGTTCCACAGCACTCCTTGATTTTGATTGGCCAGAACTTGTAGATTAATTTCCCATCACTGAAGCTTTGAAAGTAGTGGCAGCTACCAGGTAAACGTGTATCAGGTGTACATGTTTAGGTTATGATAGGTCATTTGGTTTTTCAACAAAAGAGAGACTTCACAACGGGTCTTTATGCTTTGGGGTTTTTTCAGTGACTTTAAAATGAGAGAAAGCTGTGTGAGAGGCTCATGAGGGAAATTTCCGGTTACAACTGCTGTATTATAAGCAATAACTGGAAACTTATTTGCTTAAATGGTGGTCCAAAGCAGTAAAAGTGAGGCTTGGGTTATATGTCGAAAAAAAAATTATAACTGGTTTTGCCAATGAATCCATTTTAAAAACTGGTTAAATAATCGCTTATCCAACCTGGCTATCAGTATCACTAAAATCCACCACTGGTCGACCTCTTATTGTGTAGCGTAAAAACACCTTGAATAATAAGTATGTAAAAATTGTGGCATAAGAAAAATGAAACAATCATAGAAAAGAATTGACCTTAACGGCAAATCCTTCATGTTGGTCATCTTTGATTAATTTTTCCCCCCCCATAAACAGCATGTCGTTTTGTTTTATTCATATAATGTGTCAAGTTTATTTCTATAGCGCTTTTCACAACAGACATTGTCTCAAAGCAGCTTTACAGAATTTTAAGAGTTAACGGTGTGCATTCATCCCAGCATAGAAAAAATCCCTTAGATGTTATGCGGAAGAAACCTTGAGAGGAACCAGACTCAAAAGGGGACCCATCGTCATTTGGGTGACATCAAGAGTGTGATTATAATCTTTAAACAATACAGAACACTGGAGAGTGAGAACTAACAAAAGCACTGGAGTGTAAGATTATGAGTAATGTTCTTTCTACAGTCTTATACAATCATTTGTGGTTATAAAACTAGGAGCTACTGAGCAACTCTTTAGAGTTTTTGTGTGCGGTGCTGAACACAGTCCAGTGTTATCATTGAGTGCCGATGCACTTTGGTTTTCTTTTATGGGACTTGCCTGATGTCATTTGAAACCGTCATTTGAAGTCAGCTACACCATAATCACACCATAACAGTACACACACAAACACACACACACATGCAGATAAAACTATTAATTATATGCAGATGCTTGGGGACCTTACATGTGCTCAGCTTGCATATAGGTCATCCAGGCTATATGCACACACACACACACACACACACACACACACACACAATGCTTAGCTGTCTTAACTGAATCACCTTCAGCTGCAGGGCAGGAGGCAGCCGTCGTCATGACCTTCAGATCGTATTACAGCATCATGGTCCATCAGGAGTTTATAACAGCAAACATCTCAGTCCCTCACACTCTAATCAAACCATGATATCACTTTTCAACAGGCTTTATTTTATGGGGTTTTTTTTCCACATGAAAACGTCGTAAATTAGTCTGTCCAGGTTCCGCATTTCCTGCCGAAGCCTGTTTATAGGTATTTATTTTCAATGCATTATAGTTTCAAGCTGCTGCAGAGACGACTGCTGCGTGTACATGCGTGTTCATGTGTTCTCCAGTGATTGCAGGTATCCGCTTCAGAGAATTCATGACCTGGGGACAGTGTTATTAACACTTTGTTTTTTTTTAAAAGCAACCATTAACTAGAAGATACAGAAGAGAATAGATGGAGAGAAGAAAAATGGCGAATGTGGCATGGATAGAAACCAGGTCAAAGAAAAAAAATGTGTTAAACTGATGGACAGGAGGCAGGAGATGGGGGATGGGGATGGTGTGAGTCACCGAGCCAGAGGGAAGGAGAGAAGGAAAGAGAGAGATGGAGAATGCGCTAGGGAGAGAAGGGGGGAGGGGTGTTATGGCTGTTCTGTAACATCTGCGCAATCTTTGTCTCGTGCTGCCTAGACGTCCCTGTAATTTCCTGATTTGAACACACACAGCACAGAATTATGATTAGGATTAGATTTAAATAGCAGTCAGAAGACTTCATGAAATTATACACTGATATAAGCATGAATTACTATTTGCTAAAGAAAATGTCTAAAATCACAACTATAGAACATCAGCAGATGATTAAAGAAAAAGTGCATCGAGTTTAAATGAACACTTTATTTACAGATCCTTTATTCAGGAAACTTAATATAATTTACATTTTATTTTCAAACTAATGTGCTCTTCAGCAGTCATGGAAATAGCATGAAACAGTAGGTCTTCGTCTGCCCCATATTCAGGGTGGGGTAGCAGCAGACAGAACAGAGTGATAGTGTTGACAAATTGGGGTAGATTTCAATGTTCTTTGGATGCTAGTGTCTTGTTATGAAGCAAAACGAGCGGAAGCCAATCAAAAAGATTTCCGCAAACAAATGCAAAGTGTAAGAGAAGACAGGGTTTCGATGATCTTTAGCCGTTTTGATTCTAAGATACACTTCAAAGATTGTGAGAAATCACAGGTGATTGGGGAGCGGATCAAGTTTGAAAAAGGTATGCACCACGGTGAACAAGGATTAGGAAAAAGAAAAAAAATAGTTCTCCATTTGTAGTGCCTTGAGTTTTTTGTTTTTTTTTCTTGAACCTTGGAAACGTTTGTTACTAGAGGCAGGAAATACACCTGCTCTATTACATATCTTGAAACACAGGTATGTCTAAAACTGAAAAAAAAAACTTTGCTGCTAGACTACATACTGTTTGACTCTAGGCTTATGCTCTTAGCTGCCTATTACATGGTTAAGGCAAGTGTGATAGCCTCTTGGCTTAATTTAGCTTGAGGCCATTATTAATTATCTGTCCTACTAGAATCTATGGTTATGATTTGCTGCTAATGGTGGCAAATACAAAAGCATTTCACAACCAGTCAGTTATCATGCCTATCAGAGATGTATATAGAAATATACAACACTACGTGTTTGAAAACTGTAATGCATTCAACAAAACAGCCCCAGCAAGGGGTCCTGTGGGTATTTTTTCCCCCCAACAAATGTGTTATGATAATATGGAACCCCCAGGACACAGAGGTCTAAATAACACCCACGCAACCCTGTATGCACCTCCCTCTGGAGAGGTCCTCCGTCACTTGCCTGTTCCAATATCATTCATCTTTTACTGACTCCAATTGTATCCTTATTAAGTCCTTGTCCCTCACTTGTGCCAGAAAATGGCATTTCTCCGGCATTACTAAGTTATCTCTGCGCCATATTGCCCAAATGCATTCAGCCATATCCACAATTCCTTTGGGGCTTTGCTCTTCAGTAAGACCCAGGTTGTGAGGTCATGGCCCTGCTTTGCATCTTGATTGGTCTGGGTGAAGCCATGGCTTATTTTTAATAGGCTTTTAATATTTATTAAGGAAACATCATGATGGCCTCGCAGCTGGTCCTTATTTAATCTTGAACAAAGAGGGCTCAGAAATGAGGTGAAAAGCAGGTTGTCCCATGTAGAGATAATGTGCACTATTACTGCTGTAATGGTGTTCAATAACGAATACACTGTGTGGACACCTGACCATTGGGTCCATTTGTAATTGACCATCTCATTCCAAATCCAATTCCTGCTTTATGGTTATATTTCTTCAATTAATCATTCCAGTTCAGCCCATAGTTGTGTATTGGGGCCAAGGACAGAGTTGTGTGTCTTCAAACCATATTTGACAAACCATGTCTTTATGGACCTTATTTTGTGTACAGGGATATTGTCATGTTGAAACATGTTTAGGCATGTTAGTACCAGTAAAGGGAAATTCATCATGCTATAAAGTACAGTTAGGTGCTTCCAAAATTGTGGCAATGTGAACCTTTTACTATATAGTTTGTCTGCAAAATATCAGTGAGAGGAGAAAGGGTATCGAAAGGCTTCCTTCCTGCATGATGACCATATTCATGTTGACTTTTCTACAAACCCAAAGGTGCCAACGTCTATGGATTTAGCCGAGGCGTTAAAAAAAAAATTTTTTTGTGGTAAAAATTTGTCCTCAGCTTTATGAAACATCTGCTAAGATTTTCTAGTTTTTGTCAGTGTTGCTAAATCTTCAATTTATATTTGCTCTGAATATGTGGATGCCATTAAACCCTTTGTAAGTTTGATTGACAGTTCTGTACTTTGTTTTTTTCATGCCAGGCTTTATTTCACTTGTACCCTCTGCCAAGACCCAACAGAGTTTAATGAGTTAGCTCTGTAGTCTGTAATTTAATTAGTTTGCATTATGGTCATTCCGCTCTTTCAAGGGCAACAATGTCGTAAAAAAAAAAACCTGTGTACTCTCCAAACAATTTGAGATCAGGGCGAGTACAATGCTGCGGTTGCTGTGCTATTGATTTTGTGCTAATGATTGTTAGCTATTGAACCTGTGTTCCTAAAATACCTGGACAGCAATAAATGTTTAAACAGCTGAGACTTATTTCTTTCTTTCTTTGTTGTGATAGAGAGAGAGAGATCTTTTACATAGCCCCTTTTCTTGTTCTTTTTTTTTCTTGTGTTACAGTAAACCTGCGTAACAATCACAGTAGTCTATAAAATAAAACATCTTGCATTCTTAGACTTTGCCAAAACAGATTTTGCACTATGGAAATTTATTCATTTAAACCTGGTGGTATATGTAAATAGATTGTCTGTGCTCATGTGTTTTTTGGCTTCTTGCCGAATAGCAGCCTCCAGATCCCACCAGCTCTAATTCCCTCGCTGTCCAATTTGGAATATTCCTATTTATGTCATGACATCAGTTTATTATCATGGATTACAACAGATGAGTAAAAGTGGGCAGGGCTACCTTGAAATTAAGTCAATGTGTATCTGAGACAGATTAGATTAGATTAGATTAGATTAGATTAGATTCAACTAAATTGTCATTGTGCAAGGTACATGTACAGAGCCAATGAAATGCAGTTAGCATCTAACCAGAAGTGCATAAGTGGCCTATTTACAATAGATTACAGTAAATAAGGTAGGAGGTCCATATATACAGGGTGAGGGAGAATAATGTACAGAAGAGTGCAGTAGGTAATAATATATGGTGTGTGTGTGTGTGTATATATATAGTAATATACAATATACTGTGCAAAGATTATGCATAGACAGATATTTGAGAAGATATGCTCAAATGACATGATATAGATATGTACAAAAATGGATGTATGTAGGATACAGTATATACAAAAAAGAAATGTGGACTGGATAAGCAGTGCAAAATACACAAAGTGACAATGCAGTATTGAAGCAGCTGTTCAGTGCAGTAACAGCCACAGGAAAAAGCTATTCTTTAGTCTGTTTGTTTGGGCTCTGAGGCAACTGTAGCGTCTGACCGATGGGAGAAGAATAAATAGTCCATTGTAAATGTTCTCCAAGGTGGAAAGCTGAGTGCCGATGATTCGTTGGCCAGTTTTCACCACCCTCTGAAGGGCTTAACGGTCCGAAGCAGTGCAGCTGCTGTACCACACTGAGATGCAGTTAGTGAGGATGCTCTCAATGGTACAGCGGTAAAAGTTCTCCAGTATCCTGTAGCACAGACGGGACTTTTTAATCTCGTCAGAAAAAACAGGCGCTGTGAGGTGCCTTCCTGATTAGTATAGAAGTGTTTAGAGACCAGATGAGATCCTCAGAGATGTGAACTCCAAGAAACTTAAAGCTGGGTACACGCTCAACAGCAGCTCCGTTGATGTGAATGGGAGCGTGAGTGTGATTGCCTTTGTATGATGCAAGAACATCCTCTAATGCATGTGTATTCTGCTAGTAAAGGGGTGGTAGAGATTGAAAACTGAATTTTTATATGATGGAGGACAAAATGAATGTACAGAAGTAATACAACAGGGTTCACCAGCTAGCAAATTGCAGTCCAAAAGAAGTCCCAGCAAAATAATTTAACGAACCCAACTGGAAAAATTACTGTAGCTCTGGTATACCTGTGTGTTGCGTCTGTCATTTTCCCTCTCTCATACACACACACTGATTACATGCTGATCATCTGTGTCAGATTGGCCATCCAAAGAGTGAGCATCAAATGTATGGTTCCCATGATGACCTGAAATTTACCTCTTACTCTCTGAACCCTATCTTTTTTTTTTTTCTTCTTTTTTTTTTGTCTTATAGAACAGTCAGGTGGTGGAGCAGCAGAGGTCCCGACTCCGTGACGAAATCAAGGAGTACAAATTCCGCGAGGCTCGTCTGCTGCAGGACTACAGCGAGTTGGAGGAGGAAAACATCGCGCTGCAGAAATCCGTGTCTGTGCTCAAACAAAACCAGGTAGCCTTTTTAAAAAAAAAATTTATAAAATTTTTTTTTTTTTACTTTAAGATGTCCGTCTTAGCTAATAAATAAATATTGTGCTGGATAATTGAATTCCTTTTGTCTTTGAGTTATAATATCATGTATAGGCTTCACCTCCACTATAAGCTATCGAAAACGTTTCACATTTTGATTTTGCCAACGTTTTTCATCTTTGTAGGTGGAGTTTGAGGGCCTGAAGCATGAGATTCGTCGCCTGGAGGAGGACACGCAGTTCCTTAACAGCCAACTTGAGGATGCCGTCCGTCTGAAGGAGATAGCCGAGAGACAGCTGGGAGAAGCTCTGGAAACCATCAAGACCGAGAGGGAGCAGAAGGCAAGAGCTGCAAAATACCCTATTATTTGGTTCAGCTGCAATCTGTAACACATTCATGCCATGGTTATTGTCTTTACCTTACTTATACTCGATTTTCCTTAATAACATCACATTTCACCATCATCTTGACATGCTTCCTGTCAGTTCTAGCCCACTATTATTCCAACAACACTGCAATTCAGAACATTTCTTGTAATTTTTTTTAATTCAAATAGCGGTTTTTACTATTTCAGTGTCCCGGTGTTGCTTAATGCTCATCAAAACCAGTCACACCGATTTGGCTCTATGCACCATACAGTTGCTACTTTGGAATGTAGGAGTGTCAGTGTTGTGTTCTGCTTGGAATTACATCCATCCACTTGTTTATATCGTGCATTAAGAAGCTGCTGCTGGTGAATGCGACTAATTTGATGTCATGAAAGCTTATATTCAGCAACCGATCGTTCCCTTTCGACTCAAATACATATTATTCTGTCCAACTCAACTGAAAACTTAATGAACATTAAAAAATAGCGTTGAAGTGAATAATCAGCCTTTGTACCATATTCTGTATCGAGAAATGTGTGTCTATAGATTTCACCCTAATTCATTTTTTATGCTTTTTTTTCTCCTTAATAAAATCTATTTGGCTGTACTTTTAACTAAAATGCCAGTTATCATACTTTGCACCTTTTTCATGGACAACAGGCGACTATGAGGAAGGAACTGTCCCAGTACATGAACATCGGGGACTCCATGTACCACAATTCCTTGAGCATCTCCCTGGATGGGTTGAAGTTCAGCGAAGATGTGCCTAACAACGACGAGCCCATCCATGGCTATGAAAACGGCTTCGACAAGATCTCCGAAGCCGAGGATAACCGGATGTCCACGCCCAAAAAGAGCCAGCTGTTCTGTCCGGCACCCAGCCTCGTGGACGACTTGCTGAGTGAACTCAACCTTTCCGAAATCCATAAGCTTAAACAACAACTTGTGCAGGTACGATACAAACTGTATACTGTATGTTGTAATCTGTGTAGTTTGCAGATGATTACAAAAGTAAAATCATTTTTACATTTAGCTTTAGAAGATTGTACGTTCAAATTAAGAATCGTGAAGATTAAAACCTATGAAAGTGTCCTGAGTATGATAAAATGCTCTGTTGTGATTGGCTGGCAGCGATACTTACAAAATATTATGAATGAACCTTGAGATTAGCATCCCTGGCTCCGCCCCTTTTTTTGGCACAGTAAGTGCTGCCATCTGTAAATAAATCAACCTATAAACTTTGACCTGGAACGGCCGTCACCATGGATACTGAGGCACATTGTGTGCACTCGCGGCAAGCGTGTGCGCACGTGTGTATAAGTCAGACAGCAGACTGCTGCTGACAGTGACAGCATTTTAAATGACCTCATATCCTGCTCTCATCAAGCACATCAGGATGAAAGAATGATCAGAACAGTAGTAATTTGATTCTCATCCTTGATAAGCACTCACTGCTCTTTCCTTATGCTTTTAGTCGGGCACCAGCTAATCAATCTCAAAGATTTAATACTACCCTATACAACATATCCCTCCCAGGAGAGTATAATAGCTCAGTTATTGAACAGTGAGTGAAGCACATCCCCATTTTGCCTGGTGTGAGTTCAGGTCAGGTCAGGAGGTGATAGTGTTTTAACGGACAAGCACATTACTTCATGAAATCTTGAATTGAATCCAAGTAAATTAGCGGCCATCACATCAACATTCGTTTGCCTCTCAGTATTATCATTCATACTACCAGTCAGAGACATCTTTCGGTTTAGTCCAAACAAATAAGGCCTTTGGGTGGGGGGGCTCGTTTTACCACCTTGAATTATTAATGAAGGTGAGTGAGAATTTTGACACTCAAGAATGAAACATGATCTTTACTGAAATAGAATTTCTTCTACATTTTGTTCTGCTTGGGTACTGTGTGTGTGTGTGTGTGAGCGAGAGCCCCCCTCTCGCTCTCTCACACACACACACACACACACACACACACACACACACACACACACACACACACACACACACACACACACGCGTGTATAGTAGTATACAGGTGGAGCAGAATTGCTAACAAAAATGCTAATCCAAAACCTTTTAAATGTTAGGGGCATAAGCCCTATAGAGAACACTTATTTTTGGAAGAGATACAGGTTTGAAGTGAATATGCTGTAAGCGAAGCAATCTAATATACTGCACATGCAAATTTAGTACCTGCATAAGCACATGCTTGTGGCAGAGCCAGGCCTCAATACAAGCAAAGATCTGCTAACTTGAAATTTTGCTTTTAAATTAAAACCAGTGTGCTGTTTTTGGCATTTGGCATTTTGTTGGTCAAAAAATTACTAAAAAAATTTGAGAAAAGAAAAATGTTTGGGTGAGCACATGTAAATGCAAGTCAGCATCAGAGCACAGCCATTTATCTTTAAAATAAAGGTTTAGGGTAAAGAAATATTGCAGAATCATTTTTTTTTGTTTCAACTTTTTTTTTTTTATTGCATAAAACCATATAGCATATATTTGTCCCACATCTTGTCCCGGTCGATCAGGTGGAGCGGGAGAAGGTGACCTTGCTATCAACACTGCAGGACTCACAAAAGCAGCTGGAGCAGGCCCACGGGGCTCTGTCAGAGGAGCACGAGAAGGTGAGCCGCCTCACTGAGAATCTGAATGCCATACGCAAGCTTCAAGCCAGCAAGGAGCGCCAGTCAGCCCTGGACAACGAGAAGGAGCGTGACAGCAACGAGGACAGCGACTACTATGAAGTGGACATCAACGGGCCTGAGATCCTGGAGTGCAAGTACAAGGTGAGATTAGAACGATGTAGCATCAAGTCCAGTGCATATGTCATTCATTAGTTTGTTTTTGGATAAGGTGTTTACCCATGTATGGTTCTGTTGCTGGATAAAAATTTTTTTAATGGGTCAATTTCAATAATTGTTTAACTCAATACGTTGTAAATCCCAGGTTGCTGTTTCTGAGGTGGGTCACCTGAAAGACGAACTGAAAACCCTGAAGTCTGAATACTCTGCTTGCCGCTCGCAGCTTGAGGAGCAGCGTAGCCAATTGGAGAGCCAGGTGGCATCACTTCGCTCTGAGCTGAGCACCCTGGAGTGCAGCAGCCGGACCGAGCGTGAGCAGCTGGCACGGATGGAGAAAGAGTTACGTCGTGCCAGTGAGGCAGCCGGTGAGAGCCAGGGAAGCCTGAGCGTGGCACAGGACGAGCTGGCTACGTTCAGCGAGGAGCTCGCCAACCTTTACCACCACGTATGCATGTGCAACAATGAGACCCCCAGCCGTGTCATGCTCGACTTCTACCGCGAGGGCAAAGCCAATGTTGGCACCAACACCAACAGTCGTGCCAGCCCAGAGGGTCGTGGCCGGCGTTCACCCATCCTGCTGACACGCGGCCTCTTCCCCTCCCCCGAGGCAGAATCACCATCCCCTGTCTCTTCCCCAGTGGCTGATCCACGCAAGGAACCAATGAACATCTACAACTTGGTGGCCATCATCCGTGATCAAATCAGACACCTGCAACTGGCCGTGGATCGCAGTACAGAGCTGTCTCGTCAGCGCCTAGCCTCGGCAGAGCTTGGTTCCAATTCTGACCGTGACCACGAGGCCAGCGTGGAAGAGATCCTTAAGCTCAAATCTCTTCTCAGCACCAAGAGAGAGCAGATCGCCACCTTGAGAACGGTCCTCAAAGCCAACAAGCAGGTTTGTATTCCGGCTAGTCGAGAGCTGCTGAGTGAGCTAGAACCATCGGCATAATCATAGTTAATCAAATAAACCAATATCATTGGGTTAAAATGTTAAAAGTGTTAACTAAAATTTGATACAAGTACCCGCTTGCTTAACTGCAGATATTTAAATATTTGACACTCAGAATGAGAATAATGCTTCAGGTGTTTCAGTCCCAAAGAGCTTTTATTCCTGAACATTCAACTCCCTGACTACTGTTTTATTAAATCCATCATCAGATTCAAGTTCAAATTATTTGCAGGTCTACATCAAGTTGTTGAAGTTTATATTGATCCCAAAGAATGTAGGGGACCAAACAATCCGGACAATATATAAAAATAGCCATTTTATCTATGAGAAATAAATGCAATGACTTTGTTCATTGTGGGTTGTAATGGAAACTAAAGTAATGTGGAACCCACATCGAGAACCATAGACCAATTTAGGGTGATAATATGGGGGTACTAACAATGAGGCACGCCTGTTTGTCTGGTCTCCACATGGAACGCTACGTCTTTTTGCTGACAGCTGACCCTTCTGTTCTTTGTGCTGTATAAAGATAAAAGCATGAGTGGGTGTGCAGATCCTACAGGGCAGGGTGGCCAAGTCTGACTCTTTGAAGCTTCTGTGTAGTCATCTGCTGTTCCGCCACACATTCTACCGGTAAAGCCAGTCATTAAAAAAGTAGCTAGGCCACCAGGCGAACGTTTCAACCTTGTACCTAATGTTCCAGGTTTACTTCAGTTACATTGACTGATCTTTCAAAGCACTCTGGTGCTGCACAGCACTAATGCTCATGCTGACATTCTTTAAAGTACCCCAGCACTCACAAAATCGTCAAAGTCGTCAACAGATGGTTCAGTGTTCAAAGCTGAAAGTAATTCTAACAAAATGTGCTCATTTAGGGATGTCATTTGCTTGGACCTGAAATTAAAACATTTTTAACATTGTAACAATTACAAATGATTGTATAGTGTTTTGTTTTATTATATCATGTTATATTATTATACTATTACTCCATCAGATAGCTGATTTATTGCCTTGTAGATTGTTTGCCTGATCATTGTCCTCTTTCCTCAGACTGCTGAGGTAGCACTGGCCAATCTGAAGAGCAAGTATGAGAACGAGAAGGCCATGGTGACCGAGACGATGATGAAGCTCCGCAACGAGCTTAAAGCCTTGAAGGAGGATGCTGCCACCTTCTCCTCTCTTAGAGCCATGTTTGCCACCCGGTAAGCACCAGTTTTCACTAATAGCGTCGCTGACAATTTAGAGTCAAAGTGCACCTTCAGTCTATACTAAATGCTGAATCCTTAGAACCTATTTAAAAGTAATTTCTAGATATATATTTAGAAACTATATGGACAAAGATACAACCGATTGAGAAGACTTGAGAGTCAAATGTGGACCAGAAATACAAGCCTTTTTACCAATAAGCCTATTTACTATGACCAGATATAATCTAATCATGTTACTGTTTGTTCTGCTCAGTGTATAGAGCGGCTTCATGTTATATGTATGGTCTACGTAAGTAAATCAAAAGCCATTCGTATTCTGACTTCTGTCTCAAACCACTGATGGAGGTGCATGTTTTTTTTTTTTTACGTATTCACAGTCACAAGAGTTTGACCGGGACTCTATACCAGCTTTAGCTGAGTTGTTGAGTTTGTCTAATTATTAAGGATTTATCTTAATTAACCATGTAGATGCAGGATTTTGCTTTAAATTTCCAAATAGCCCATGGACTGTTTGTGGTATATGTTGTTTTTTTGTGTCCTTGCCTTGGAGATGTTCTATCTGGCCTCCTTGTAACTCCTCCTGAGCATCTCTTTTAGTAATTCTATCTCTGTGCTTGATCAGAGAGACTGCTTCCAGCTGCCTTGTAACTTTATACCCATGTCCCTGCAGCAAGCCAATAACTTTACTGATGTAATGACAATGGTCATGCTGCTGGTGTTCGATATAACAAATAACATCCTGCTGTAAAGGAGTCAGGATGTTTAATTGTATTATAATCTTACAGAATTTTTATTAATATAACATAGATGAAAAATAAATGCTTCTCTCAAAATTATGAATATTGGGAATATAGCTTGATAAAATTGATAAATCAAAGCTTGATAAATTTTTTGGGTGTATTTTTTCAGCATAACAATTTAATAATATTGGTAATAGATTTTAGGGGCGTACGGTACATGCATTCATACTGAATTTTTTTGTACTGAAATTTTCCGGTATAGGGCTTTCGATTCTGCGCACAATAATTTATTATTATTATTATTATTATTATTATTATTATTAAACTTGAAAACATACACAACAATACCAGGGGTATACTGTGGGGGAAATAGGTATTTGATCTCCTGCTGATTTTGTAGGTTTACCCCTTACTAAGAAATAAACAGTCTAGAATTTCTATTATAGGTTTATTTCAACAGAGAGAAAAAATTTGAGAAAGTTTATAAATGAATTTTTTCATTTAAAAGTATTTAATCAAGCGAAATAAGTATTTGATCCACTACCAACCAGCAAGAATCCTCACCCAATTCAATCCATTCAAACCTCTCCCCCACAATGGGCAAGACCAAAGAGATATCAAAGGACATCAGGGACAAGATTGTAGACCTGCACAAGGCTGAAATGGGAGGTTTGACTGGAGATTCTGCGACAGGTGTCTTTTATACACATAATGAGTTGATATTAGGAGTTCTTTCCTAAAGAGACAGGACTAATTTGGGTCTGTGGGAGTCAGAACTCTTGCTGGTTGGTAGTGGGATTAAATACAAATTAATTTATAACCTTTAAAAATAAATATATCTTTCTCTGTTAAAATAAACCTACCAAACATCTAGCTTGTTCATTTCTTAGTAAGGGATCAGTAGGGGCTCAAATACTTATTTCCCCCACTGTAAATAGCGCAGTATGTGGCTTCTCACTCCGTACCAGAAATAAGATTTGTTTTACGCAATGCATTTCCAGCTTCAAGAATTTCTCTTAAAAGGAGTAAATCCTGACACTTCCACAGCGAGTGAATAAATGAAGGATGGCAGGAATGAAGACATTTGTTGTATGCTGCAAAAGCATATAGTTTAAACAAACACACACACACACACCCACACACACACACACACACACACACACACACACACACACACATCTGTATTACCCAACTGGGTTCTAACAAATGTGAACTTTTTAATAAAATGTTTCTATTTATTTAATTGTATCTAATTAATTACATTTGTGCCAGTTTAGTTGAATATTCAATTTAATCAATAAAATTAAAAAAGTGCATTGCATTTATTTTATTTCTTTGTATAAAATATTCTAAAATAGTTATGTAAAAAGAACAAAGCAGGCAATTTCTTACAAATTCTTTTTTAAAACGTAAACTGTTGATGTTCACAAATGTTAATAATAATAAACTGCGTTAATCAAAAAAACGGCAAGCAATTTTACGTTTTGCATTTCATCCTAACCCAAACCGTGACTTAAAGGTACGTACGAGATATCGAACCGTAGATTTTGTGTACCGTTACACCCTTAGTAGATTTATAAGCAAATGGGAAAAATATGTCTCAAAGTCCAATTATTTATTTCAAGTGCTGTTGTTATGCCAACCAACATACAAAGTTGGGTGCAGAATCTGATATCGCTTTGTACTGCAGGGTCTGGGTATTACATTTAAGTAGATGCTTGCTATGTCATACATATTACAGAATAGATTGCCTGAAACCCAATTTTAAGCTTTGACTGAACATTGAGGCCTCTGATTGACTGCCTTTTGTGCATTTCATACTGTATTTGTTCTGTCTAATGGGTGAGATGGCTTATAATGGCCTATACTAATAACATTTTTATTATTTTTTTTTTATCATTCAGAGCACAGTTTTCCATCATGCCGTTTTGGTTCTAAAAATCTTTTTTTGTTAAGTGACGTTTTATTTGGAGGTAATAAAAGATCTGCATGATATTATTACTGGGGAAAGAAAAACATTGACAGTAAATACAAGAACGTGATGGGGAAAGTGTGTGTGTGTGTGTTGTGCAATAGCTCGGCATAGCTTGCAGTAGTCCGGAGGGGGGGGGACAGCTCTCACAAGAGAAACAAACCAAAGTATAATTTTGCAGGCTGTTTATACAGAATCTTCTGCCAAAAAATTCACAATAGTGTATTACTGGATATTTTTTCTGACTTTGTCTTTCTTTTTTCCATTCTATTTGAATTCATCTCTATTGCACATTGTTTCCCATGTTGGCTGAAATTGTGCGGGGTGTTTTACTGGCGTGCATTTAAATCCCCTATAAACGTGTAGCTTCTTGCATGCAGTGATCGTGTCTCACAATAAGACTCCACCCACCCCTCGGCCCTCCAGAGCTCCACTTTATCGTCTTCTCCAACACACTGTTGTTTTTGTGCGTGTCCCCCAACCCCCTTTTCCCGGGAAAAAAAAGTCAGCTGCCCACCCCCAATTGAGCTTATGCATCTTTTGATAGAACATTCCCAAGGGAAGACTGAGGCTAATGGAGCCTCGCTGATCTCCTTTGTCAGTCTGCATGTACGTCTGGGTCAACCTGAGAGCACACACACACACCCTCGCACGTAACACGCATGCAGACTCTGTTTTCACCCCTAAACAAGAGGCGGTACGTTTGCGTCGTCTCCTGGGTTCAGAGTTCATTCCCGTGGGAAACGATGGGGGAGCAGCCAGTGAATAAAGACCTGTGCAGCCAATGGCACATCATCTCTGACAGAAACACTTGCACTTGACCAGAGATTCGAGTAGAATTATTCATTGTTATCGGCTCATCCATGCACATCATAGTCATGCTTTTAGACATAATTGTGTATATTTAAAATATGTAAATGATCGAAAGCCTGCATTTGTCAGTTTGAATGAAAAAAGCATTGAAGACAACTTTGTATTCTATCTAGTTGGAAGTCTTAAATCTAAACATACAGTACATGGAGCTACGTTTTATATATTGCGTCCTTTACATTGTCGTATATTTGGGTCAAAATAACCACCGATAAAACGCCAATAGCAGCTTCCTGAGCATAAAAACGCCTGCATTTCTGCATTTCAACATTCCGCTCAACCGCTCGAGATAAAGCGGATGTAATGAGGTGTACCTCACCCTATTATGAGGAGCTCAGAGCAAGGGAGTAGCTTCTGAAACTGATTATTAAGGTGCAATGTATCATGTAGGAATTCGGATACGTTGTGTTGCCTGAAGCACGAGACGAGGAGAAGTGAGGAACTGGAAATCAGTAAGCATGAGATTAAAAATAAATGTTGGCGCAGTGCTTAGGAGTATTAGGGGTTTACAGTGCTAGTATTGTAGCATGTAAGAGGGAAGTGATGGAGTGGAGCTCAAGGCAGCACAGTAAAGAAAGAATCTGAGTGTAGAGTGCATTAATTTCCAGAAATGTCTGCTCACAATCTACAGGGTGCAGTATGTATATACACAAGCTGAATATATATATACAAGCTGAATCTGTATTTTCTAAAGAGCTATTCACCACCACATTCTGTTCTCCTCCCCTTCTGTCCTTCTCTGTCTGAGTGTTGAATAACCCACTAGAGACTCCAGCAAAAATAGCTTCTGCGTTTATTAATTTGTTTGATACTGCAGTGAAAATAAAACAGTAGCTCATCTATACTTTGCTGTGGGTTTGCATTATGTCTTTTATTTTGCTTTGTCTCTGTGTTTGTATGTTTTTGTTGGGGTTTTTTTTTTCCCTCGAAGAAATGATGCATGCTAAAGGCACTGTTCAAGACCCAGCACTGCACAAATGAATTGTGGGCGTTTTGAGCATCTGAACAATTTAGAGCGCATGCACTTCAAGAGCACCATCTAGTGGTGTGTGAGAGTCATAATGGTGTCAAAAGCAAAACCCCGTAAAGATAAGTGGTGAAGTGTGTGTGTGTGTGTGTGTGTGTGTGTGTGTGTGTGTGTGTGTGTGTGTGTGTGAGTGAAGTGGGGTGTCAAATTTGAACACAAAGGTTTTCATTATTACATCAGCAACATCAGCAACCCCTTAAATAGAAAAGTAGAACTATTTACCTTAGTTTTTAGGATTCTTAGTGTTTGTTGTGTGTCATGAGGTGGTTGCCCAGTGGTTAAGGCACTGGACTTTGGATCAGAAGGTCACAAGTTCAAATCCCACCACCAAGCTGCCACTGCTGGGCCCTTGAGCAAGGCTCTTAACCCTCCCCTGCTCAGTTGTAGGTCGCTCTGGAAAGGGTGTCTGCCATACATGCCATAAATGTAAATGTTGTGCATTAATGACTTTGAGCTGACCTAAAAACCTTTAAGATGGTGAAAATGTTTCACCTGAACTCATGTTTCAGTCAGAGGAGAAAGAATAATACATGCATACATGTAAATAGTGCAGTATTGTCTGGATGTTTTACATTGACTTTTTTTTTCTTTAGAGCTTTGAATATTTTGGACTCCACTTTGTGTATAAGGATAAATCGATACACATTATATTGACAAAAGTTGGTGGACACCTGACCTTAAGCTCCCTATGTGCTTTTTTGAATATGACATTCCACATTTAGTCCTTATTTGCTCTAATGATAACCTCCACTTTTATGGGAAGATTTTGTAGTGTGCTTATGGTGATTAGTGCTAGACTGTTTCCTGATTAGGCTGGGAAAGAAAGGTGCCTCTGTTGTGCCGTCTCTGCCGGTCTGTCGGTAGACATCAGACATGCTTCTTCTGTAGCCACCTTTAAATCAAAACTTTTTAGCTTTCTATGTATGTATATAATATAATATTATTTCTATATATAAAATATCAATAGTCATTATTTAAAATATTCTCTGTAAATAAAATTTACATTCCTTCTCAATCCGCTTTCCCCTTCTTTCCCTGCTTTACTTCTGCTAGCTGTGACGAGTACGTCACTCAGCTGGACGAGATGCAGAGGCAGCTGGCAGCGGCTGAAGATGAAAAGAAGACCCTGAACTCCCTCCTCCGCATGGCCATCCAGCAGAAGCTGGCCCTCACGCAGCGTCTCGAAGATCTAGAGTTTGACCATGAGCAGGTGCGCCGGGGCGGATCCAACAGCAAGACCAAGTCTGCCTCCTCCCGCGCCAGGGCTGCTCACAACCCTCCGCAGTCACATGTAAGTCCACCCCTCAGTGCCACCTGCGGGGGTCGCGCCGAGCCCGACGGCCTCCTGAGAACACCTGTGTTCTGCAGCGAAAAGTACAAGATCTACTGCGAGTAATAGCGTGGCATGCTCTAAACAGCACTTCTCGGTGTACAAAGCCCCACTCGCACGTTCTCTCGCTCTCGCTATTTGCTGTATGGTGTGCATCATTTTGCCTTATGGTTATGCCTACCCGTGTGATAGTAGCTAGGTAAAAGATGGTTAATATGTTAGCTGCCATTCATGTGTTTCGCAGAGGGCAGATTGCTTCCTTCTGTACTCACGGTGCTGTATTTTAAGTGGCAGCTGCATATCCGAGTGTGACTTTTATTTTTTATTTTTTATTTTTTCCTGACCACTTAGTAAAGAATGTCGTCGTGTTGTGGACGTGATGTATACCTAGCTGCTATCTGCACCTTGGTAGATATGCTTCCCCCTTTTCCCCTTTTCTAACACATCCACTTGCCCTCTTCTTTCCCTCTTTCCCTCTCTCTCTCTCTGTCTCTCTCTCTCCTGCCTCAGAAAACCATTTTTCGAACTTGGCAGCCCGTTGTCTAATCAGGTGACTAATGTTTACATTGTAAAAACATTTAAATATGCAAATCTCCCACTTCTAAGAGTAGGGGAAGCCCAGTGGGGAAAAAAAAAAAAAAAGTAAAAGCCAAACAACGGGTTACTGAAAATTTAGGAGCGTTTTCTGCTCCATCTCGATCAATTGGTTGTGGGCAGGAGTGGGATGATGATGATGATGATGATGATGATATTATTAATGTATTCAAAATGGTGAGCTTTTGGCCAAGATCCAAATAGCTAATTGTTCGCATGCAATTCGCTAGATCCTTGGCTGTGAAAATGTGTATTACTACATAGCATTCTAGATTTTGTCTCTATCTCGAGCACACGTCTAAACAGGGCTCTACATGAGGGGATCGTTTATTACACCCCCACCCCCCCCTTAAAAACCATGGAGACATCCGTTCATAGCCATAACACTGGAGCATCAAGGAGGAGGGGGAAAAAAAAAGCCCTCAAATTCAAGTGCACTTCTGCTAGGGGACTCAGGTTCCACATTTCGCCACACAAAAAGGCAGAATTTATTCTGATTGGTGAAAAGACGTTTAAATAAATAAATGAACACCTTTTGATTGGTGATGATTCAGCAAAGAATTAAATAGCACAACACACAAGGCACACTCATTACGATGCCGAACGATTAACTACGAGTGACGACAAACATCACCGTGGAAAAGTGCCTGTCTTTTGCTTTCTATCGGCAACTATCCATTTCTCAGTGTAAAGCCCTGTACACTTGTGTCTGAAAAAGCTAGCTTTCCCTCATGTTCTCCGTACACCGCTCTCCTTGTAGATCGTCAACAGTTCCCTGTTCCCTCTGCCTCACCAATTTCCCTTTAAATACCACCAAAAAACATACCATGACATCGCTATATCACTATGCACGCTTCTCTCGACTCAGACTTTGGTAACGTGCTGAAGTTTGGTGTTTAAAAAAACACAAGAGACCTGTGTAGTGTTCCAGATCGTGCTGCACAAGCTGAATATTTCCACCGCATCGCTAGTAGTAGTTTTGTAAAAATTAACAAAGCTTTAAATTAGCAGGCTAATGCTAAGAAAATGTGGGGCTTGTAGTGATATTTAACTTGCTGACGATGAAACTTTTTATTTTTTATAGCTTTATTATCCTAAAAGCAGGTTTGAGGACAGATGAGGTCAAAAAGTCAAAAAAGATTTGGTATTATATATCCATAAAGAAATACTATTCAGGTAAAAAAAAAAAAAAACCTTTCCAAGCCAACTTCCTCCTAACCAGAGGAAGTGTGTGTGAAAGAGTTTGTGCGAATCTTAGGAAGACCTCAGTCCTCAACTCTGCTTCTGCCTGTGCTGCATTTAAAGCCCTTTTTAGGCCTTCAGAATAACGTACTGTATTAAAGAGACGCAAAGCTATCGCTCTCATCTTTCTCACACACACACTTCAGCTTGGATCTGACCACTCTTTTGTGTTCTTTCATGCATTTTGTAAGCAATGAGCGAAGGCTTAAGATGGCGTATTAGACTTTTTTTTTTTTATAAAGCGTTTGAGATAAAAAGAGATGAGATAAAAAAGGGCGAAACAATACTGGTTAATTATTCGTTTCAATTATTCAAATCAATTTATTCAAATGACCGAAAGATCGTTTATTTAAATTGTCTCTATTAATTTCTATTTAACTCGATGTAGTGATTTGATTAATAACGATCAGAAACTACTAACACGCCTGAAGCCTGGGTTATGATGGTTTCTAATCATTCAAGGATACAAGCCTCAGGTGGAACTTTAAAAGGAAATGGGCGGGGTTTTAATACTTGTGAGCCAGTGGGTTTTCCTGTTCATTTTTTTCCAAATTAATTCTCTAACATATGATTTCTGGTGACTAACCTGCTAGTTCTCTCGCTTTTATTTAATTTTGGCCGACACATTAGACTCTTACCTTTTCCACTGCCTTTTCTTTTTTTCATTTTTTTTTTTATTTTGGTTGCATGTCTCTGATTTATTCATTTTAACTCCTGTAAAAAAAAAATCAACAATCTAATATCCATTTTTTCTTTGTTCTCATTTCGCAGTAAAGTTCAGCCCCTAGTTGAGCAAGGGGGGAAGTCGGCATTCCATCATGCAGATAAAATTCACCTGCTTTTAGGCCAAAGGAAATCCACTGGAAGACAATATCTGATTTGATCGATTAGTTTTTTTCAATAAGTTGAATAGGAAGCCTGTGCTCACAATTAAAACTCCGCCTATAATAATTTCGACTCTGTTCCTCTAAATTAAAAAAACAAAACAAAAAAGTGTTAAACAGAAACTAGACTTTAATGAGTTAGGTATTTTATTTTTTATTAAATTTTTTTAATAAACTGTGCACTTTTAATATAAGTATATCACTTTTATTATTAATCTAAGGTCAGGTTTGTAGTGCTTTGGTTTGTGAGTCAGTTCAAGTATATTGTATACGACACACGTATATTAATTGTAATAGAATGTTTGTATTATTTTTTTGGTTTTTCCAATATATGCACTCTGTATGCAAATAACAGAGGTGAACTCACATATCCAAAACTACTCACACTACAAACCAGTCCTATTGTATTCTGTGAAACAAATCCATGAGCATTTTATCATTTATATTTTTTTATAATCACATTTTTAAATGTTGTGTTGTCTTTTTTTTTCTTCTTCTTCTTTTTCTTTTTTATCTTTTTGTCATGTTTGTTCTACTGCCATATTCGAAAAAAAAAAAAAAAAAACTAAACAAAATCCCGGGTGGTCAGATGCTGGGCTTTTTTGTCTATTTATTATTCTTAGGAATAGTTTCAAAGTGAACATGGAGAAACTTGATATTGATATTTTTCGGCTTAACACAGTAAAGCGTGCTTGGGGATTTAAAACAAAAAAAAAAAAAAAATTTTGTTTTGTTTTTCCAGCCGCTTTACTTAAGCTTTTTACGGATCGCTGATCTCACGAATTCTCTGCAAGCATAAAAAAAATTAATTCCAAATTGGAATGGTCTCGTTCTCTCTTTATTTATCGTGCCAAGTCTCGGTACACCGTTTTACGTCCGATATGAGGAAGCAAATAAAAAAATAAAACACAATGGAGATCAGAAAGAAGAGAATTGCAAACAGTGGGAGTGGGTTTTTGACTCCCATTTTCATGCCCTCCATTTGAGTTGGTTTCTCTTTTTTTCTTTTTTTTTTTTTTTTCTTTTTTCTTTTAAAGGGGGTTGTTTTGCTCTTCGTTCTGACCAGTAGTGCCTTTCATTGTATTAAGAGAGAATTGTAGTCTAGGTTTTTAGGGTTTTTTTGTAGTTGTTAACCTCTCCTGAAGGCAAGATGATTGACCAGAATTTCTTCCTTCAGAGGATGCTAAGAAGCAGCAATAAGTGCAAAAAGACACATGTTTGTATTTTTTTTTCTTTTTTTTTCTTCTTCTTGCAAGCGTGTGTTTTGTTAGACATTAGGTACATGAAATTGCAGGGAATTCTCGAGATCAGCGACCCTGTTAGCAAATTCAGGGGTTTTCACAATTTTTTTAATCAAGGAACGGGAATCAGAATTAATCTTATTTGCCTCCTAATGAACAAAAGAAAGACAGACGTCACACATTGTGCTGCGTCTGCAGATGGAGACTGGTGTAACTATAGCTTTGTTTGGTGAAGGTAACGTGGTTTTGATAGTATTGTTGACAAATGAGTGAACTCGTGTCCTCTTTTTGTCCACTTTTCTGTTTTCTTTTTTTGAAAAATATATTTTTTGTTCATTTTTTAACATATTCTTTAAGCATTGTGATTTCAGGAAACAGAAAAGGTTTTGCGTCAACAAGCTCAAAAAGTGGCAGGAAAGTCACATTTGGTTTGTTGAGGCGTTAAAAAACAAAAAACCCAATTGATATGTTTGGGAAGGGAGAAGAAAAAAAAAACAGGTCAAATAAGTGCAATTTAGACTGCTGATTTCCAAAAGCAAATGAGCTTTTCTGTTTGCTGGAAGCGATAGTGTTGTGTTATTCAGCTAGCTGATAACATTATTACAGTCATATTGTGTTCAGTATTGATGCGTGAGGAAAGTTTGATACCTTTATATAAAAAATAATAATAATGACTTCATCCATACGTTGGTATTTATTTAATTTTCTTTCGAAAAGTTTTTACAGTACCGTTCTCGTGCATTATGATCGACTAGTGGTGGAAAATGTCATATGCATGTAATTCTGCAGCTATGGGACTTTTACACAGAATGGAAAACAAAGCACTTGGTTCATTATGAAATAGAGAAGGGGGGATTCAATTGATAAGAGAAATGCGTTTAGCTATTAAGCGATGTATTAGCGCTGAACTAATTTACAAAAAAGAGGAAGTGCTGTTTTGTTTTCCTCAGAGATGGGATACTCGCCTGTGTAAAGGTAGTCATGCTGGTTTAAAAAAACAACAAAAAAACAAAACAATAAAAGTGACCTAAAAATGTTATTTGGTTTCCTGGATTCATTTTTCCTGTATGGCCTTGAAAGGTTTCTGTGATTGGGTCGACTCGATGTCCGTTATACAAACCCCACCCACCTTTTGTTTCCGAGCTGCACAGATGGGGGGGTTTCCCAGCAGCAGATGGTGACCTCATCATTTTACACACAAACAATAGATTACTCCAGAGCATCGAGAGCTTCATTGCCTCTCATCTCTTTTAGAGTTGGATGCACATTTTCCAGTTTCACAGGGTTTTAAGGAGCCAGGAATGGGATTTGAGTGGTGTGGATGAGATTTTGGACAATTAATCAAATTCAAGATCTGTTCTTTTTAGCAAGATTTTGTAGCTACAGTATATGCACAGGTTTGTGGACACCTGAGCATAAGATTCATATGTGCTTTTTGAGCATTTCATTCAACGTTTAGTCCCCATTTGCTGTATAATAACCTCCACTCTTCTGGGAAGATGTTTCATTAGATTGTGTGACTACAAGTGTGTTAGTAAAGTCACGTAATGATGTAGGGGTGAGGAGGTCTGTGCTTTGTTACTTCTCATCTCTGATAGAAGGCCACTCAAAATCTTCCACCCCAACCCATGTAAAATAAAGGGAAAATGTAATGCTGCCCATCCAAAAATATCCTATACAATTGTGTGCCTCCACCTTTGCTGTAAAGAAAAATCAGCTGTCCCAGTATTTTTAAGCTTTAAAAGTTACTTAGTGGAAAAAAAAAATTATCTAATTATGTTCTTGTGTATCAAAATGTCTTTGAAACTAGATGTGTGCTATATATTATAGATACAAAGCCACCAACCAACCAATAATAAAAAAAAATTATATCTGAGTTTGATCAAGTTTATTCAGCTTATTTATTTAAATAGATACATGCATAGCCCCTGTGATTTTTGCTTAGCATCACAGTTTCTGCAGATTCCTATACTGAATCCCAGATTTTCTTTGAACAATGATCCACACAAAAAGCTTTTCATATGACCTGAGCCTTTCATACGTCCTAAACCCCTTTGAAATGTTATGGTAGGAGCTGAAGAGAAGCATGCACAAGATCCCATTGGAATTTTTTTTTTTTCTATTTATAGAAATGTTTCCTATTATATGCTGGAATTTGTGAAATGATAGTAACACCAACAATAATAATAATTATTTCACCTTTTAAATCTTCTTACCTGGGTTTTTAAACATGCACTGTATATAACAGGGTATTCTTTTCTGATTGCATCAAATTAAACCATATAAAATCTGGGGAATAAATAAATAAAGGTAATATAAATAAATAAAGTCTGTGTATGTGAATAATATATGGACAACCTGCAGTCTAATTCAATATAATTTTTTATGTGCAAAACTTGTGTTGCTTGACTCTTGCTACTTTTAATCTTCAAGACAGATGGACAGACATTTGGGGCCATAAACAAATTTTCCAATTACACCAGTAAATTGTTTTCCCCTTAACTTAACAATGGCTACAGCATAAATTGTGGCTAAAACCTGTTTAACAATCTCGTGCCAGTTTTTACTACATTGTATTGCAGATTTGAATGCTCATCAAAAATCCAGGGGTGTTTATTTGACAAAATGATTTGCCTTTCAAAAAATATATACATTTATTTTAAGGGGATGCAATAAAATTGGTTGAACGATATAGAAAATAACAAAATAAGAAAATATTTTTATGTGCTTCCCATGTTTAGGAACAAAGCATTAACTGAGAGTTGTTCATTGTTTTTGTGTTGGTGGTGCTCACTATAACAGGTCTAGATTTTATTTCATCTGTTATATTTCATCTTGCATTTGGAATCTGTTGCTTAATGTTCATTCATTCATTCATTCATTTTCTCCCGCTTATCCGTAATTCGGGTCGCGGGGGCAGCAGTCTAAGCAGGCCCCCGCCTTCGACTGCTGCCCAATCCTCACAGCACCGTCCCTTACGGTCCCTCCTGCAGGTGGTGAGCCCACTGGAAGGCGGCCCAACGTCACGGACCTTGATATTTCCCTCGTAAGGGACCCCTGGAGCATAGAGGGTTAAGGGCCTTGCTCAAGGGCCCAAGAATGGCAGCTTGGCGATACCGGGGCTCGAACCCCCGACCTTCCGATCGGCAACCCAGCGCCTTAACCGCTGGAGCCACCACTCTCCCCGTTAAACTTAATGTGAACACTTAAAATGCCCAAAGCAATGTCACTGCAATGATGCAATCCATGATACCCATGGATGATGTGGCTGAAAATTTTAACAAATCAATCAATCAATCAATCAATCAATCAATCAATCAATCAGTGAGTGAGTGAGTGAGTGAGTAAGTGAGTAAGAACAAAAACACACTTGTGATTTTAAAAACACCAAAGGCCTGGAGGAGCACTAAAAATGGCTCTAAAAAATGACTTCAATCAAGAGAAGACTTCACCAGAGTTGTTTTACCACATGTTTAGCACACCACAAAAATAAAATAAAAATCAAACTAATAAAAAAAAGAATTGAAAGCCAGTACAGTTCTGGAACTAATGGACAAAGGAGAAAAAAAATCAACTTATAGGAAACAAACTGCTCATGATCCAAAGCAGACAATTCCACCTCACCTTGAGGCATCAGCATGTATGACTTGCATTTATTCTGACTGCTGCCTGCTGATTAAAGCAACAGGATGAAATCTGAAGTGTACAGCCCGAAGCATACTTCAAAAGCAACTTTAAGGTAAAGAAATGGAATCAGTCAAGTCGATCACCTGACCGAATTCAAGTGCTGAATAAAAAACTTTAAATAAAAATGTCCAAGAACAAGCAGGAATTGAAGACTGCTGTAGTAACGCCCAGGCATCGACGTCTGTGGGTTCCAGATTTCAGACCGTTACTGATTGAGAAAGAGTGACTACTTCTTCTTCTTTCGGCTGCTCCCATTAGGGGTCGCCACAGCGGATCATCCGTCTCCATACCACCCTGTCCTCTACATCTGCCTCTTTTACACCAACTACCTGCATGTCTTCCCTCACCACATCCATGAACCTCCTCCTTGGCCTTCCTCTTTTCCTCCTACCTGGTGGCTCCATCCTCAGCATTCTTCTACCGATATAATTCATGTCCCTCCTCTGCACATGTCCAAACCATCTCAATCTCGCCTCCCTCACCTTGTCACCAAAACATCCTACATGCGCTGTCCCTCTAATAAACTCATTTCTAATCTTGTCCATCCTCGTCACTCCCAACGAAAACCTTAACATCTTCAGCTCTGCTACCTCCAGCTCCACCTCCTGTCTTTTACTCAATGCCACTGTCTCTAGTCCATACAACATCGCAGGTCTCACCACAGTCCTATAAACTTTCCCTTTCATTCTTGCAGATACCCTACTATCACAAATCACTCCTGTCACTCTTCTCCACCCACTCCACCCTGCCTGCACTCTTTACTTCTCTAACACACTCTCCATTACTTTGCACTGTTGACCCCAGGTACCTGAACTCCTCCACTTTTTCCAGCTCTTCTCCCTGCAACCGCACCCCTCCACTGCCCTCCCTCTCATTCACACACATGTACTCTGTCTTACTCCTACTGACTCTTATTCCTCTTCTCTTCAACGCATATCTCCACCTCTTCAGGCTCTTCTCAACCTGCTCCCTACTCTCACCACAAATTCCTTCTGTCCTTCTCTATACTTCTCCATCAACATCCTCAAAGCAAATAAGGCATCTGTGGTGCTCTTCCTCAGCATGAAACCATACTGTTGCTCACAGATGGTCACCTCTTCTCTCAGCCTGGCTTCCACTACTCTTTCCCATAACTTCATGGTGTGACTGATCAACTTAATTCCCCTGTAGTTACTCCAAGACTGGACATCTCCTTTATGCTTAAAGATCGGTACCAGCACACTTCTTCTCCATTCCTCAGGCATCTTCTCACCTTCCAAAATCCTGTTAAACAACCTGGTCAAAAACTCCACTGCCATCTCTCCTAAACATCTCCACGCTTCTACCGGTATTTCATCTGGTCCAACCGACTTTCCACTCTTCATCCTCTTAATCGCTGCTCTCACTTCCTCCTTACTAATCCTATCTACATCCTGCTTCACCAACTCCACATCCTCCAACCTTCTCTCTCTCTCTGATTTTCCTCATTCATCAGCTGCTCAAAATACTCCCTCCACCTTCTCAACACACTCTCCTCACTAGTCAAGACATTTCCCTCTCCATCCTTTACTGCTCTAACCTGTAGTACATCCTTCCCAGCTCGGTCCCTCTGCCTGGCCAATCGGTATAAATCCTTTTCTCCTTCCTTAGTGTCCAACCTCTCATACAGCTCCTCATATGCCTTTTCCTTGGCTTTCGCCACATCCCTCTTTACCTGCTGCCACATCTTCTTGTACTCCTGCCTACTTTTCTCATCACTCTGTCTATCCCACTTCTGTTTTGCCAACCTCTTTCTGCTTATGCTCTCCTGCACTTCCTCATTCCACCACCACGTCTCCTTGTCTTGCTTTCTATTTCCAGATGTCACACCAAGTATTTTTCTAGCTGCCTCCCTCATCAGTCCTGCAGTAGTTGCCCAATCATCCAACACCTCTTCAACACCACCGAGCCCCTGTTTGACTTCTTTCCTGAACCTCACACTAGACTCTTCCTCCTTCAGTTTCCACCATCTTATTCTTCTTTCAGTCCTCACTATCATCCTCTTCTTCTTCGCCTCCAAAACCATCCTACAGACCACCATCCGATGCTGTCTAGCTACACTGTCCCCTGCCAACACCTTACAGTCTCCAATCTCCTTCAGGTTGCATCTCCTGCATAGCACATAGTCCACCTGTGTGCACCTTCCTCCACTCTTATACGTCACCCTATGATACTCCTTCTTCTTAAAATAAGTGTTCACCACTGCCATTTCCATCCTTTTAGCAAAATCTACCACCATTTGCCCTTCCACATTCCTCTCCTTAAAACCATACATAGAGCATAGGCAAAAATGTCAAACAGAGCATAGGCAATGATGACATTTATCATCATCCCTTCAACTTCCACCTTCACGATCATCACCCTATCAGAAACTTTCTTCACCTCCACTACACTCTTACTGCACTCTTCCTTTATAATCACCCCTACACCATTTCTCTTTCCATCCACACCATGATAAAACAGTTTAAACCCACCTCCAATGTTCCTGGCCTTACTCCCTTTCCACTTGGTCTCCTGAACACACAACAGATCTACCTTTCTCCTCTCCATCATATCAGCTACACTCTTATTGTACTCTTCCTTCAAAATCACCCCTACACCATTTCTCTTTCCATCCACACCACTATCTATCTACCTTTCTCCTCTCCATCATATCAGCTACCTCTCTCCCTTTACCCGTCATAGTACCAACATTTAAAGTACCAACCCGAACCTCCACTCTCCTACACTGCTCCTTTCCCTGCCGTCTCCGTAGACGTCTTCCTCCTCTCCTCCTCCTCCTTCGGCCAACAGTAGCCCAATTTCCACCGGTACCCTGTCGGCTAACGATACCTGTGGCGGTCGTTGTTAACCCGGGCCTCGACCGATCCGGTATGAAATTCTTATTTGTGATCCGCATATTTAATTTGGCACATGTTTTACGCTGGATGCCCTTCCTAACGCAACCCTCCCCATTTACCCGGGCTTGGGACCGGCACTAATAGTACACCGGCTTGTGCATCCAAATTGGCTGGGTTATTGAGAAAGAGTGACTACTAAGTATAAATTAAAAATGCTATAATTTATGCAAGATTTTTCCAATTTGGATGTCAATGCCATTCATTTAAAATGAGTACACATTTATGTGCTTTTATCTAAAGGTATTTACATTAAATTAAAATTGTATGTGCTTTTAATGCGCTTAATAGCTAAAACTGCAGTAAATTAAGAAGTATCTATGGACCTGACTGCATACATTTGGTGCTCATGCCCACTAACATGCAGCAGTGATTAAGATTTTTTATGTGCAAGTTTAAAAAAAAATTGTTTCTGTAGCATCTGAATCGGTGTCCTGCAGATTAAGCAAAATTCTTCGTGCAAATATATCAAAAATTCCTGCAGATCACTGAACCAAAAACGAATGTCTTTTGCTGAAAAGAATAAAAAAAAAAAGAATAGTGTTATTTAAAGGCACCTAAAGCTTCAAAGTGGTTACAATACAGATACTTATTCTAAGTCACTGGTTTATTGTTTGTGTGTCTTTGTAAGTATGTAATACAAATACTTCTTTTCTTCACTTCATCATATCATATGATGGTCAGCATACATGGAGCCCGAGGTTCTCCCAGAGTGCACGCTCAACGTCATTAAAACCCAAGCAATACAATAAAACCATTACAAGCCAACATCAAATGTGAAACGTCATCGATCATTCAATTTACTGCATGCTTTTTCAAAAAGATGCTCCTGAACCATGTTTGGTGAAATTTAAAACACATTTTGGCCATATAAAATATAAAGTCATGATTATTGTCTGGAATAAAAAAAAAAGGGCAGGCAATTATTCATTTCTGACATCAGTATTTAAAAAAACGATTATCATGAACTATTTCTCCCTCAGATCCTTCAGCACTGATTGTGTTATTTCTCTGCAATTGAATTCAATGAAGGTGTATAAAAAGGCTTGATTATAAATATCAGACAGGCCAAACAAAACTCCCTGTCAGCAAATTCAGCTGTCTGTTAAAGGACAAATCAGGACAGAATGTTGGTATATACACATAGCATTATTGTTTTACTGTTCTCTGGCATCTTCCCAGAATTACTGAATTATTTCCTTAATCTAAATAATCCTGAATTGTGTAACTAATTGGCACCTTGAGAGACAAAAGCTTTTATTGAATATTCAAATACTCTGGAAAATGACACTATGATTCTGATTGAAATAAAAAAAAAAAAACCTTGCTTTTTTGCATTCTTTAGCATTCAATTTTTACTTACAATCGTCCATTATCTTCTCATTTCTGTTAGAGCACAACTCGACTTTTGAATAAAATATGAATATGGCTTTACACTGTAAAAGTAAACAGCACGCTAGCTTTCAGCCTTGCAGTCGGCCTGTGTTTCTCCGCATTATTGTTATTATTATTGTTTTCTTGAGGGAGTTAGTTATATTTTGGATATTTGCCTAGAATAATGAAAGATTGATTATACCAACCAGTTGAGGTTTAAAAGGTCAACTGACCAAAGAACAGAGTTACTTAACTGAGCCATTATTGTGTGGTTTGTGTAGTGACATGTGTGAGGCACGTGGGCACTGAGCTGACTAAAGTGTAGAAATGAGGCGTAACTAAGCTAACCTTCTCCTGCCCCCAGGGAGGCTTTGGCAAAACCCTCATAAACCTTTCGGTTGACATTTGGGTAGCAACCACTTGAGAATTTTGTAGAAGGGGCATTCTTGGGAATTGCAACACTACACACAGAGAATCTAGTGTGAGAGTGAATCCTGCAAAACTTTGCATCCAAATTGTTAATTCAAGCTTGATAAAATTCAGTCATTTATTTTAGGTGTAGTCTTTGTTCAGAACACTTGGGCATGACTCTGGAAGACTGATTGGACAGTTGGACAGTTCATCCCAGAACCCAAACCTACTGTAGGGGCAATATAGATTTGCCAATCCACCTATACTGTAAGGTGTGTTTTGGGGAGGTTGGAGAGGAAACTGGAGATCACATAAAACCTACATGGACTTTGAGGAAACTCCACACAGAATGTAACCTGATTTAAAGATCAAACCACAGACGCTGGTGTTGTGACATGGCAATGTTACCAAGTGTTTATTCAACATTTGTCACAACATACAGAATACAAATTGCAGTACCTGATCAGCTGTGCTTAAAATTGTGCTTAAGATAAAAGAGTCTATAAATATAAAATAAGAGAAAATATGAGAAAATGTTCTTTTTTTTTTTTTACTGCTCATTATCTTACTATTATCTTGGGCACCAGGTACAAACCACCTCAGCGTTTAGAGCACCAGGCAATTCTAGGTCTAGGTGTTTCTATTACAGGTATTCTTAGTTACGGTTATTTGTGTCTTGTGTTTAAGTGCAAGATTTGTGCTGTGAGTTTTCATTGGAGATCTCCATTTCCCTCTCATCTCCACAAATGGTCCAAATGGGTTGGAGCAGGTTTGTGTTTTAAGACTTACATCTTATCAGATGTCTAGAAAAATGTCAAAGGAGTTTAGAGGCTTGGTTAGTGCTGGGTTCTCCTTAGGGTCAGGTGCTTTTGCACTGCAACATTCCAGTAGGCACCTTAAATTGTCTCTAGGTGTAAATAAAAGTGTGAATGTCTATTATATATAAAATATAATCCCTCAATCCAAACGTCTCCAAAACACTCTGTCCTTTACATTTGCCTCTTTCAAAGGGACTACTTGCATGTCTTCCCTCACCACATCCATAAACCTCCTCATTGGCCTTTCTCTTTTCCTCCTGCCTGATGGCTCCAACCACATAATTCTTCTACCGATATACCGCTGCACAACCAAACCATCTCAAACTGGCCTTTGTTTTCAAAATGTCCTATGGTTTTAAATATGTACATACATACTTACATACATACATAAATAATTCCTGTCTTATGTCCAGTTTCCCTATGAGAAACCAATTACTAAACAATTAAATAAATTATCATATAAAACATATTTATATATAAAATACAACACACACGTTTGGTATGTGCATATATTAATCAGCTATGCAGTGATTGTGTGCAGATCAACTTTCGAGCACAGAGAGAGAGAGAGAGAGAGAGAGAGAGAGAGAGAGAGAGAGAGAGAGAGAGAGAATATGAATTGTGTGTGTATGTGTGTGGGAGGGATACAGTGAGAGAAGAGAAAGAAACAGCAGTCCCACTACAGGAAACCGGACGGAGCCAGGGGAAGGAGTGAATGGATAGATGCACAAATAAAAAAAAAAAAGGAAAAAAAAAAAAAAGATCTTGACTCTGCATGGAAGCAGATTTCGTGCCCCAATTTCTGTTTTGCCCTGCAGCACGAGCCAAGTTTGTGAAGCAGATGGAGGAAACAAGCAGGAAAGTTTGACGTTTATTCGACCTAGACTAAAAAAAAGGAGGTGGGGGGGAGTGTCAAACTCGATACACTACTGCTTCATTATAGAAGAGAGAGAGAATACTCGGAAACATGCAGGGAATTCCAACAACCGGTGAGTGATGTTTTTATTATGTTTTGTGGTTCACATTTGTGCACGTGCACATTGCAGTCTGCTCGTGCATGTGTAGTGTTGGGTCTGTATCCTTGTCGGTCAGCTCTTGTTCTTTTTGCAACTGAAAACTCAATCAAACTTGTGCAGGGATGAAGATCATGTTTAGTCTCGTTGTTGGGAGTGAATGGTATCGCCGGGGGGAAAGCGCTTATTCATTTGGCTAATGCGCGCGCAGTGTGTGTGTGTGTGTTTGTTAAAATACCCCTCAGACAAATTTTTGTCTAAATGAAACCCCTTTTGTCTCGCGCGTCCTTTTGCTAGCTTTCATTTGAGTCTCTGCTACTTGTCGCCAATGAAAGCGAAGTCGTTGATAAAGGAGAAAAGGCCAGTAAAGAAGTGTGGGGCTGCACTGAAAAAACCTTACGTGATGTTTAGCATTTAAGTGCATTGAGTTGAATTCCTCTGTGACAGCCAGGAACATCCAGTGGAACCTGCTGCTGAGGATTTATGTCCTCACAAATAGTGTTGTAGGTCAGTGTCCATTAAAACTAAAGTCAAAGAATCAGTTCAAGTTACAGAGTCACTTCACACTCCTTTCCCAAAGTCATGTTCAAGTCAAGCTTAAGTCTTCACTTCCTTAAAGGGGGAATAAACTTTTTAAATATATTCATCAATCATCAATGAAAACATTGTCACAAGTTTCCCCATAATCAATCAATCCATCAAAAAGGGGTTCTGACTTTAATATCACTGACTTAATATTTCAGTTCAAATATTTTGACACACTGATCAATTGTGTAGCCTTGTCTAAGTAACAATCATTCAGCATTATGATAGAATTATTTGAACGTCTATGAAGAAAATAAAAATAAGTTTTTACCCAATGTTGGTGGACATTGTTGGTGGAGTTTTGGTAGGGTACATATAAAATAAGCAGCTTTATCATGAATCTGAAGCCTTTTCTGGCATGACTGGTAAAGAAAGCTAGAGAACCAAGAGGGGAAAAAACAAGCAGACATTTAAAGATCTTGCAAAATTGTGCATAAATATTAACCAGAATTCAGGCTCAAACCGGGAACTACCTGCTGCATCATCATTATTGGTGGGTGAGAGAACTTTTTTTTTTACTGTACTTTTTCAATTATTTGTATTTTAGCAGAGCTCTTTTATTTTGGAAAAAATGTAACTTTGCTTTCACTTGTATATTCAGTTTTTTTCCCCCACCAGTCTCATGCCCATAGTTCCAACCAAAGGGCAGTGGGGGACAAAGTATGCCATTTTTGTACCTGAGTAACCGTAAAAAGGCATTGCTTTTTGAATGAACTTAAGTATTTTTGATCTTTGATAAATATATTTTTATGATATTTTTAATTCAGTGTTCTGAGAGTCCAGAGTTCTGTTTTATGCTTATGCTCACTTTTGCAAGATCTTTTATTGTCGGCTTGTTTTTTTCCCTCTTGTTTCTTCAGTTTCTTCCTATCAGCCTCATGCCCTGTATGTCCAGAATAGGATTCAGATTCACAATAAAGCTGCATATCTTGCACACAAAATGCATATATACGCATACAGTATCTCACAAAATTGAGTACATCCTTTACATTTTAGTATATCTTCTCAAGGGACAATACAATAGAAATGAAAGGTGGATATATTTTAGAGAAGTCAATGTGCATGAGTATTTCAGAGGTTGCAGAAGGTCCGCTTGTCAGTGCTCAGACCATACGCCGCACACTGCAACAAGTTGGTTTGCCTGGCAGTCGTTCCAGAAGGAAGCCTCTTTTGAAGCTGGCTCGCAAAAAAGCCAACAGAGAGTTTGCTGAAGACAACCTGTCCAAGAGCATGAATTACTGGAACCATGTCCTGTGGTCTGATGACACTAAGAGAAACTTGTTTGGCTCAGATGGTGTCCAGTATGTGTGGGGACAACCTGGTGATGAGTACCAAGAAAACTGTCTTTCCTACAGTCAAGCATGGTGGTGGTAGCATCATGATCTGGGGCTGCATAACTGCTGCTGGTACTGGGGAGCTGCAGTTCATCGAGGGAAACATGGACTCCAAAATGTACTGTAAGTTTCTGAAGTAGAACATGATGCCCTCAATTCAGAAATGACAGTTTTCTAACATAATAACGGCCCCGAACCCACCGCCAAGATGACGACTGCATTGCTGAGGAAGCTAAAGGTAATGGAGTATGTCAACAGACCTGAACCCTATTGAGCACCTGTGGGGCATCCTTAAGCAGAAAGTGGAAAAGTGGCATGTGCCTAACATCCAGCAGCTCCATGATGTCATTAGTTTTGACATTTTCACTTAGCGTGTACTCACTTTTGTTGCCAGTTATTTAGACAATAATGGTTGTTATTTTTAGAGGACAGTAAATCTGTACTGCTATACAAGCTGCACATTGACTACTCTAAAGTATATCCAATTTTAATTTCTATTGTATTGTCCCTTAAGAAAATATTGTAAAATGGTTGCTTTTGTGAGATACTATATATACAAGACTCTATGTCCACTTTGGGTAAAATCTAGCCAAGAAACACATCGTTTAACTAAACAAAAAATCTGTTAGGAGTTTTTTATTCAGTCCTGTTTGACTATTGCTATTCAATGATATATATCATTACATGGCCAAAATTGCTACACAGATTGTAATCATGCTCTTGCTTTTTAGCTTTGAGATGTCAGCTAGCTTAAAGTAGCCTGACCAATCTCTAATAATATAGCTTTAATCACATGTATTTCAGTGCCATATTAGTTAGAGCTAGCTTATGGAACACAGTAATTTCCATTCATGTGTGCTAACTGACTGTCATTACATTAGCACTCATGAATCAGTAAAGAAAAATGTAAAACTATACCACTTTGTCTTATGTCTAAGACAAACTACTCAAAAATGTAGTGTTCGTAGGCTACAATTTCTAGACTTGAATATTACATTAACACAATAAAATGCTCTTTGGACTCGCAACGTTTCTCTTGGGTTTGCTTTAGCTGAATGCTGCCTTTGTATTTAATCTTTTTTGCTCTGAATGATGACAACAGCTGCTTATGGCATTGATGACGACTGTGTTGGCGTAATTACGGGTGATGAAATGATAAACCGCATCATGCTGCATTTTTTGAAGAGTCTTGTGGGTAATATCAGTATTTGTATAACACTAAATAACCAGCATTTCTGACAGGAATCATTCTTAAATAATAATATATTTGGAAATGTTTAAGAAAAAAAACAACAACCCTCATATCAAAAACTCTTTTCTAGAATGTGATTGCTTTGTTCACTCATAAAGGACTTAAAACATAAGGAAAAATGTGTATATCTTTTATTCCAGTAACAGCAGTAGAATTTCACATTTAATTTCCAGATCATTTACCAACAGAAATTATCACCTGTATGAAGATATTTGGTTTTCTTACCAACTAACAATTCTAATTCTAATCTACTTTGAATCCAATGAGGGAAAGGAAAGTGTTCCATTCTCTAGCAACTACCATTATTTGGAGGTTTTATGTAACAGCTTGTCAGTGTGGGAGATGTGTTTTGGATTGAGACCTCACCCGGATCAAAGCACACTTGTCCAGCAGACCCTGTAATTTCTTACCAATTCTAGCTTTGGTTCTCTGAGTATAAAGTGTTGCATAAAATCACACCCTTCTCACTTGGTTGGATGCCAGGTGGCCAGCCTATCTTACTTTGGGTTGTCCCCACCTTGGCTATATGAAATCTTACCCATTGCTGAATCGACAACTCTGTACCCCCGGGTATCTGTTACCTGCAAAGTACCCAATCACACAAGTGTCTATCTGTAAAGTGCCCTTACCGTCCATACACTTAGTATACCACTGGACAGTCTTTTCAGCAAAGGGCTGGTGTACAGGTAGAATATAAGCCTGCTGCCACACCAGCTCTTTCTAGATAAGATTGAAGCTCCTGCTGTACACAAATATTAATCAAAGTCCAAACAGGGTCTTGGTTTAATTCAAATGTTCTATTATAGACTGGCTTAAAATTCCAAAAAACTCATGTTTGGTTTAATCCCTCTACATAAAATATTTATAGATTTTCCAAATTAAGCAAGTGATCTGATATGGGACCACAGGATCTCTTCAGTTCTTTCCCTCAAAACAATGAAGTGCAAATTAATATGCAGTTTCACTTCCTGTAGATCACTTAATAACCTTTAGTAGAAAGTTTGTAGTGTGTAAACTCTACAGAACGCCAAATGCGTTATGACCATTTCTCTAATAAACTTTGGTTCTCTGGCTTGGTGATGTTTTTATTGTCATGCTGCCACTGACAAAGGAGTGAAGTATTTTCTTTTTAGTTTTAAGAGCATTATTCTCTGCTTTTACACCTTTTAACCGCGTTCCGCGTTTCGATGCAGTAACGACTTTGTGGTGTCCAGTTACGCCACGATCAAAGACACACATTTTTATTAAAGCAAATTGCCAGTAGATGTTTCTTTTTAGTGGGTGCTGCAACTAGAATTCAATTTTCTTCAACAGATCAGGAGACGGCTCATGTACAAACTACTCCTATTGGGACAATAGTCATGGCACCAGGTTTCTCAATATTTTGCATGTTTCCACAAATTTTCTTAATTTGCTGGACAGACCCAAATCTTATTGCCAATTGTCTTTGTGAATTATGTTGACGTGAAATTTTATTTTTGATATTTTCCGATCGGGATTCAGCCCACTGTCTGGGCTCATTCATGGCATTTCTTAGACCAAACAGTCAAACCTTGTGACCCATGCTTGTTGATATATTTAACAAACAGTCTTACCATTATTAAATGTGTACACAATTCGGTTTATGACTCCTAATGAGTTATGACACATTGCATAAAGTACTGATACTATCAATCAGGTCACTTATATGACTTTCATGGGTTTTTAAATGCAAATAAAAACCCTTTGCAGGTTTAAAATTCAAACCTATTTCCAATTGCTTTGTACCTGTCCAGTTTACACGCTCGTGCTGGGTAAAATGTTCAACTAAAACAATACCACAATAAAACCACACATGCTTTCGGTTTAGCTTATAATTTAAACAGGAAACCAAAAACATTGAGCTAAGTTTAAAGCATTACCAAAGTACGTATGGCCAAACCACATTATTTCATGTTTGGTAGGTTTAAAAATTCTGCGCTGGGTTCACTATAACAAAGCAAGTTTCGGTTATTCTAAAAACGAAGTTTGAACGATAGTAAGTAGGGTTCACTACAACTTTACAATTTGATGTAACTTTAGGTCATTTTGATGCACCTCTTTTACTGCAGTACTTTGACCTGATTAAATTTCTGTCAGAATTGTGCAAAATTATGCTTGACCTAATCCTGCTAGTTATTAAAATAAATAGACCAACAGATGTATCTGTAATACTCCTTTCATAATTTAAAGGTGGTTATAGCATGAAAATCTCAGTACTCTAAGTTTGTGGATGCCTGACTAAAACTCATGCTTTTTGTAAATTCTGTTCCATTTTGTAGGGTGTAGGGATGTCTTTCCCAAATTCTTGCCCTGTGAAAGGACCTGTTATTTCCACTGTGATACAATGCCAAAGGAGCTGTGTGTGATTGACACACATGCACATACATACACTGTAACTGAAAATGGGCAAATTAGTGAATGGCTTTTTGCACAAAACTTCATTTAGCATTTTTAGGATTTTAAATTCAGTTTCTGTTTTTGCTGGTCTGTTAGTGAAGCATCTACAGTATATGTATGTGTTTTATCATCAGTTGTTCTGGCCTCCTCTTTAACTCTTTCCCCCATAAGTAAACAAAATTACAATTAAAAAAAAAATTTCTAAAAAGAATGATAATAATAAAATGCAACTTTCTATTTGCAATATGTAGCAGTGACAAAGATGACAATAAAACCTTTATAAAAGCTAAAAAATGAGATGTTAGTCATGTTTATTACTGTTTCAGTGATTTGCAGTTGGTTATAAGGTACAGCTACTAATTATCATATGGAGAAGCTTTGTGTCCTTGTGGGACTGAAATGCATTTAGGACACACCCCTGAACCTTAAGTCAAGTAGACTTTTATTGTCATTTCAACCCCAACCAGTATGGTACACGGTAAAATTAAACTACGTCCCCCCAGGTCCAAGGTGCTACAAGGCAACATACATTACCAAAAAAGTAACATGAAATGAACTAGGACACTACATAAAAAGCATGTGTGCAACATTAAGTGAAAACAACACGACAGTAAAACTGTAAACAGTAAAATTGCAGCACCGATCAGTACAATAGTTTTTTAATACAGTGGTCCCCTGGAACTCGCGAGGGTTACGATCTAAGACCCCCAGCGAGTTCCAAAAATCTGCAAATTTTGGACGCACCCTATGGTCCCTTAGTGAATTCATTTAGACATTGTCACTTTAATCCAAAAATGTTTTGAAAAATGTTTATTAAATTTGTTAGTGAAAACTAGTTTAAAATGTTATTCCTAACGGATTCCCACAAATTGTAAGATAATCCATCACTTGCTGTAGTTACATTTTGCAGTGTGTTGTGTTAATGTCAATAATGGATGGAAGTGAGACCTACACTCTTTTCACTATCTGCTGTAGGGTGTTGTGATCTGAGATGGCGTGACTCCCAAACCAGACAGTGATGCAGATGCTTTACATAGTCCCTCTGTAGTATGTGATGATGATGAGTTGGAGAAGCTGGGCTTTCCTCAGCTTTCTCTGGAAGTTAAGATGCTGCTGGGCTTTCCTTCTAATGGAGCTGATGTTGAGGGATTAGGAGAGATTTTTCCACTAGTTCAACATCGAGGAATTTGATGTTTCTGACTATCTTCAACAAGGAGCCATTGATGTTCATCGAGAAGTGTTTGCTTTATGTCGTCCTGAAGTCAACAACCACGTCTTTTGTTTTATCCAGATTTAGAGACATTTTGTTGGTTTGACACCAATCTGTTAACCTCTGAATGCTGACAAGTCATTCTTACTGATGCGACCTACCCACAGCTGGGCCTTGCTTCACAGTGGTGTCAGCAGTGTGAACATCAAGGAACTGAGCACACAGCTTTAGGGATTTCCCAGTGCTCAGTGTGGTGGTGCTTTCCTTGATCTGGACTGGCTGGGGTCTCTCATTTAAAAGGTCCAGGATGTGGTTGCAGAGAAATGTGTTCAGGCTTAACAGACTCTGCTTTCTGATCAGATGCTGAGGAATGGGGGTGTTGAATGCGGAGTTGAAGTCACTAAACAGCATTCATTCATATGTGTCCTTATTGTCCAGATTATTGAGGGTGTCTGGTGAGGGTGTCATGGCATCATTTGTGATGTGATTAGGACAATACCCAAACTACAGAAAGTCAACTAAGGGGACAGCAAGCTCTTGATGTGCCTTATGACAAGCAACTCGAACCAGTTCATGATGATGGGCTTGGTGTGATGATACAGTAGTCAGTAAAACAGGATACAGAAGACCTCTTCAGTGCAGGGTTGATCGTGGGGACCTTGAAGTACAGTATCTCACAAAAGTAAGTACACCCCTTACATTTCAGCAACCATTTTAGTATCTTCTCAAGGGATAATACTATAGATATTAAACAGCTTGTATAGCAGTACTTATTAACTGTCCTCTAAAAATAACATACAACCATTATTTTCAAAATAGCTGGCAACAAAATTGAGTACACCCTAAACGATGATAACTGTATGGCACTTAACCATGCAAAACCACATGTCCTATTCTTCATGTTCATATTTTTACTCTGCTTGACAGGACCATACAAATTTGTGTTTCTTGTATTAGAGCAGTTAAAATTTGGTGCTTTAAGTACAATTCTCGCATACTGACCACTGGATGTTCAACATGCCACCTCATGGCAAAGAACTCTCTTAGGATTTAAAAATTAGAATTGTTGCTCTCCACAAAGATGGCCAAGGTTATAAAAAGATTGGTAATGCTCTGAAACCCAGGGTTTCAAAACGAGTTCAACTCTGGTAAGGAGTACAAGTGCTATCTTACCTACAGTCAAGCATGGTGGTGGTAGCATCATGATCTGGGGCTGCATGAGTGCTGCTGTTACTGGGGAGATGTGGTTCATTGAAGAAAAAATGGATGAATTAATGTATTGTCACTTGAGAAGATATATTAAAACGATTGCTGAAATTTGAGGGGTGTACTTACTTTTGTAAGGTACTCTATGTTGGAACAATGGCACTGCTCAACCATGGTGTCCTGCACTTGGTGATGGCTTGAATGCCCTGACACATGCACCAGATGTCACCAATGTCCCTGAAGTGGCTGTGGATTCTCTGGGTTATGCCTTACTTTGATGGTCTGGGCAGTTTGGCCCATGCTGTTCTCAGGGTCGCCTTCTCACCTGCATTGAAAGCGAAGTATCAGGTCTTCAGAAGGGCATGCACGTCCACAGTCATCTACAATTTGTTATTTGAGTGTGAGGTGATGTTCTTGGAGACAGTGACATTATCAATGCACTTGCTAATGATGATCACTGAAGATGTGTACTCCTGTGTACTAAGGTGTTGAAGTCCCCATTGGTTACAGCCTTCCTAAACATGTCTCATTCACTACGAGTAAAGCTGTGTGTTCAGCTGAAAATATTCTGTGATGAAAGCATGTTGTTTAGTGAATGTACATTTAAAAAAAAAAAATTTTTTATCCATTAACGTACATTGTACTTCATGTAGTTCATGGTATGTTAATGCCACCAAATAAATGAGCAAATAGCTAAATATTACAGACATTACAGTGCAGTACTGATCATTTAATTGCCAATTAAATTTTACTAAGACTAATGTATTTTACTGACACATTGGCAAGGTCATTCTTCCAATGCATTCCAAAAGCAATGTATGTATCAAGTAAGCACAGCTAAATCTTAAAAAAAAGTTTTCCACAAAAACATTTTCCATTTATTAATTTTATTAATGATTGATTTTTATACATTCACTTTAGTAAGGGACTAAAAAGAACGTATTGCGTATGCTAGTTACATAAGTAACTCTTATTCCGTGAGCACCAGACAACTGCCAAAATCAGCTTGCTGTTAGTTTCGAATAGTACATTTAAAAATAAACATATGAAGAATAAGATTAAACTAGAAAATAAGGGGAAATAAATCAGTAAATCGAAACCTTTGTGAGTCTCAGGTATCTGTGCGTGTGTTCGTGGGTTTGTCCAAACAATTGAATCTTGCTTTTAGAGGAAAGGAATTGAAATCTAGTTTCAGGAGGGCTTAACTTCATTGACTAACAAATGTAATTTACTAGGTGTCTCAGTGTGTAACTTGAGGTCTGTGGGTCCTTGTGTGTGCGAAATCTGGTCTAGTGTTTATATTCAGTGTATATTTAACAGAAACTTTTGGCTGTGACTAGAGTGTCTCTACTATAAACAGTTGCTCTCCTTTTTACATTGTTAGTAATGAGAGACTGAAAATATTTTTAATTAAAAATAAAAAAGGATATATTAAAGAAGATAATATATATTTAGTACATTTATATAGTATAGTGTGTGTCATACGGAAAAGTATGGATAAATGCAAAATTTCTTTTTCTTTGAATATCTTTGAATAGCTCTGTAATGTATCTTTGTCCCATACAGTCTGACTCATTCTCTTTTTCCTATAAACTCTCTCTATCTCTCCACTGCTTGTATCCTCTCTTAACAGCGAGACTGAATCTGTTTTTGTTGCTTTTATTTTCTTTTTGTCACTGCAGAATTGTGTTCACTATTTCAGGCAGCTCGAGGAGACAACAGTTTTGTAGCAGTGCTCAGAGTGGGTCACTGATCTATGAGTGTGTGTGTCTGTGTATGGCCTTTTTTGGAAGAATCGTGTTTTTTCCCCTTGCTGGGCAAACGGAAGGAACAGAAGTTCTCTCCAGGACTGCTGTAGGCTAGACTCATCGTCGGAGGGATGGTTTGTCTGCGTGCATGTGAGCGCGATTGGAGAGAATGCGAGAGAAAGACATAGAGCAGTTTATTTTATATGAACACAAGTGTCTTATTCACATCACAGATCCAGAATAATACATTAATCATATGACAAAGGGCAGCCTTACTGAATAATGGACTTTTATTTCTGCTTTTGCGAGTTCATTTGCAGTCAGCAGTCCTATTGAACTTGTCCATGAAACTGATATACTTCTTTAACTCACTTTTCACAGAATGTTAAAGTTGGAGTCAGGATTTGATCGTAAGAATAGAATACACCTTTTTTTAAATTTATTTATTTATTTTTTATGAGGACCAACAAATGAGTTATGATGAAAGGTGCCCTTGCGAATAAAACATTTCGGGGCACAATTCAAGCTGTGCGTGATGTTTTTTTAATCTAAATAACTTTGCAGTCATTCGTATCTGTTCACAGTGACATACAGACACACTCCACAAACTGCTCAGAGAGAGAGGAAGAGAGAGGAGAAGAGGAAGAGGGACAGAGAGGAAGAGAGAGGGAGATCACATAAATATTTGTGTAACAACAGGACTCTGGTGTCCCGTGTTATTCATTACCCATCTAACTCTTAACCAAAAACCATCTCCTTTATAATGCAGACCTGGGCTAAACCACACCCACCACCCAGAAAGACCAAAACAACCAATCCTTTTGTAATCAACTGGGATATTACTGATCAGATGCGTTTTGATATATTCCATGTAATTAGGCTGGGATTACATGATCCTGTTATTAAGCTTGAAATGTAGTCCATGCCTTTCAGTTTCCTCTCCGCATTATTAGGAGAACCTCTTATTACAAGCTTCTGTACTATATTGACTCTATCTCTCACCCCTCCCCTTGTTGTTGCAGTTCTTAATATTTTTTTTTGCAGAAATTCTTGTAACCCCGGATAGCCTTAATGAGTTTTTTGTCAGTACTCTATTACTTAATTTATTACAAGTACTCTATTACTTTATGGTCCATTGCTCTGTATAAAAAGGACCAATATAATTTATTTTTTATATATATACAGTACAGACCAAAAGTTTGGACACACCTTCTCATTCAAAGAGTTTTCTTTATTTTCATGACTATGAAAATTGTAGAGTCACACTGAAGGCATCAAGGGCTATTTGACCAAGAAGGAGAGTGATGGAGTGCTGCGCCAGATGACCTGGCCTCCACAGTCACCGGACCTGAAACCAATCGAGATGGTTTAGGGGTGAGCTGGACCGCAGAGTGAAGGCAAAAGGGCCAACAAGTGCCAAGCATCTCTCGGGGAACTCCTTCAAGACTGTTGGAAGACCATTTCAGGTGACTACCTCTTGAAGCTCATCAAGAGAATGCCAAGAGTGTGCAAAGCAGTAATCAAAGCAAAAATTGGCTACTTTGAAGAACCTAGAATATGAAATTTTTCAGTTGTTTCACACTTTTTTGTTATGTATATAATTCCATATATAATTCCACATGTGTTAATTCTTAGTTTTGATGCCTTCAGTGTGAATCTACAATTTTCATAGTCATGAAAATAAAGAAAACTCTTTGAATGAGAAGGTGTGTTCAAACTTTTGGTCTGTACTGTGTATATATATATATTACACACATACAGAGTGGTTAATAATTAATTAGGCAATAATTAATGGCTATTGCACTAGAAGACCATATTTTCATGCAGGATTGTGCACCACCCCATTCATACCGTGCATGCGTGGTTCGACCAGCATTTTCCAGAACATTAGCTGGGACGAAGCGGATCTCATGAATGGCCTTCAAGAAGTCCAGATCTTATTCCATGTGAATTTATTTTCCTGTGGGGCTACGCAAAGGAGGAGGCGTACAGGACATAGCCTCACACACTGGAGGACTTGGAGGCAAAGAACGGATTGAAGAGATTTTCAGCAATATCCCGAACGACTTCCTTCAAAAGACATTCAATTCCTGACCGTTTAAGGAAACTGGCCACCAGTGCTTACATTGAAATGTAAAGATTTGATTTCATTTTCCTATGTGATAAAGTACATGTACAATTTGGTTCAATTAAAAAAAAAAAAGACTTTTTTGCTAACTCACACACACATATATATACATATATATATATATATATATATATATATATATATATATATATATATATATATATATATATATATATATATATATATATATAATATGTATATATATATATATATAATATGTATATTATGCATGCAGGACATGCAAAATTAATGTCAGACATTATTACAATTTTGGATCATGTTCACGTAGCTTTGAAGCAGTGCTGTGGGGCAGAGTGATTCCCAACCTGGTTTCAGAACAACTGTTTTTAACTTCACCATATACTCCTGCCCTAAGGCTTCAATCGACCACAGCTGGTTGGCTGTAATGATTAGGGGAAAAGAGGTAGAACATAAAGCAAAAATACACATGCATGCATGCATGCACACACACACACACACACACACACACACACACACACACACACACACACATAGTCTCACACCTGGCATTTCCAGGTGTTTTCTTTCATCCTTTCCCCCTTTTCTTTAAAAACCTTTGGTGAAGTTTTTATAAGAAATGTGTTTTTTATTCTCTCAATACTCACTTTTTTATAGAGAACAGTGCTTTTCAATTTCCTCCTTTTTTTCCCTTTGAACTTTCAGTATAGTGCAGTAGGCACTTTGTGTCACTTGCCAAGAAAAAACGTAACTGAAAACTAGGTTAATCTGTGTATATTCATCAAGCCCAATGAACAGTGTTCACAAATCAAGACCATTTAAGTACAAATAGAAATGTACCATTGTTTCACTCTTAGCTCTTTAATGATTTATGTTCTCCTTATTTTTCCCTAACCCAGCCATTATGGATGCACAAGCCAGTGCACTCTTAGTGCCGGTCCCAAGCCCGGGTAAATTTTATCATGGTGTGGATGGAAAGAGAAATGGTGTAGGGGTGATTCTGAAGGAAGAGTACAGTAAGAGTGTAGTGGAGGTGAAGAGAGTTTCTGATAGGGTGATGATCGTGAAGGTGGAAGTTGAAGGGATGATGATAAATGTCATCAGTGCCTATGCTCCCCAAGTTGGCTGTGAGATGGAGGAGAAGGAAAGATTCTGGACTGAATTAGATGAAGTGGTAGATGGTGTACCTAGGAAAGAACGATTGGTGATTGGGGCAGACTTTAATGGGCATGTAGGTGAAGGGAACAGAGGTGATGAGGAGGTGATGGGTAGGTATGGTTTTAAGGAGAGGAATGTGGAAGGGCAGATGGTGGTGGATTTTGCTAAAAGGATGGAAATGGCAGTGGTGAACACTTATTTTAAGAAGAAGGAGTATCATAGGGTGACGTATAAGAGTGGAGGAAGGTGCACACAGGACTATGTGCTATGCAGGAGATGCAACCTAAAGGAGATTGGAGACTGTAAGGTGTTGGCAGGGGACAGTGTAGCTAGACAGCATCGGATGTTGATCTGTAGGATGGTTTTGGAGGCGAAGAGTGAGGACTGAAAGAAGAATAAGATGGTGGAAACTGAAGGAGGAAGAGTGTAGTGTGAGGTTCAGGGAAGAGGTCAGACAGAGGCTCAGTGGTGTTAAGGAGGTGTTGGATGATTGGGCAACTACTGCAGGAGTGATGAGGGAGGCAGCTAGAAAAGTACTTGGTGTAACATCTGGAAATAGAAAGCAAGACAAGGAGACGTGGCTGATGAATGAGGAAAATCAGAGAGAGAGAGAAGGTTGGATGATATGGAGTTGGTGAAGCAGGAAGTGGATAGGATTAGTAAGGAGGAAGTGAGAGCAGCGGTTAAGAGGATGAAGAGTGGAAAGTCGGTTGGACCAGATGACATACCGGTAGAAGCGTGGAGATGTTTAGGAGAGATGGCAGTGGAGTTTTTGACCAGATTGTTTAACAGGATTTTGGAAAGTGAGAAGATGCCTGAGGAATGGAGAAGAAGTGTGCTGGTACCGATCTTTAAGCATAAAGGAGATGTGCAGTCTTGCAGTAACTACAGGGGAATTAAGTTGATCAGTCACACCATGAAGTTATGGGAAAGAGTAGTGGAAGCCAGGCTGAGAGAAGAGGTGACCATCTGTGAACAACAGTATGGTTTCATGCCGAGGAAGAGCACCACAGATGCCTTATTTGCTTTAAGAATGTTGATGGAGAAGTATAGAGAAGGACAGAAGGAATTGCATTGTGTATTTGTGGATTTAGAGAAAGCGTACGACAGGGTGCCAAGAGAGGAGTTGTGGTATTGTATGAGGAAGTCAGTTGTGTCAGAGAAGTATGTGAGGGTGGTGCAGGACATGTATGAGGACAGTGTGACGGCAGTGATGTGTGCAGTAGGAACGACAGACTGGTTTTAGGGTGAAGGTTGGACTGCATCAAGGATCGGCCCTGAGCCCTTTCCTGTTTGCAGTGGTGATGGACAGGTTGACGGACGAGGTCAGACAGGAGTCTCCCTGAACTATGATGTTTGCGGATGATATTGTGAATTGTTGTGAGAGTAGGGAGCAGGTTGAGAAGAGCCTGGAGAGGTGGAGATATGCGCTGGAGAGAAGGGGAATGAAATTCAGTAGGAGTAAGACAGAATACATGTGTGTGAATGAGAGGGAGGGCAGTGGAGTGATGCGGTTGCAGGGAGAAGAGCTGGAGAAGGTGGAGGAATTCAGGTACCTGGGGTCAACAGTGCAAAGTAATGGTGAGTGTGTTAGAGAAGTGAAGAAAAGAGTGCAGGCAGGGTGGAGTGGGTGGAGAAGAGTGACAGGAGTGATTTGTGATAGTTGGGTATCTGCAAAAATGAAAGGGAAAGTTTATAGGTCTGTGGTGAGACCTGCGATGTTGTATGGATTAGAGACAGTGGCATTGAGTAAAAGACAGGAGATGGAGCTGGAGGTAGCAGAGCTGAAGATGTTAAGGTTTTTGTTGGGAGTGACGACGATGGATAAGATTAGAAATGAGTTTATTAGAGGGACAGCACATGTAGGATGTTTTGGTGACAAGGTGAGGGAGGCGAGATTGAGATGGTTTGGACATGTGCAGAGGAGGGACATGAATTATATTGGTAGAAGAATGCTGAGGATGGAGCCACCAGGTAGGAGGAAAAGAGGAAGGCCAAGGAGGAGGTTTATGGATGTGGTGAGGGAAGACATGTAGGTAGTTGGTGTAAAAGAGGCAGATGTAGAGGACAGGGTGGTATGGAGACAGATGATCCGCTGTGGCGACCCCTAATGGGAGCAGCCGAAAGAAGAAGAAGAAGAAGTTCTCCTTATTTTTCCCTCATTTACACATGAATAACCACTGCAGTTAGTAGATTTTTGGGACCTGTAGAATGCCACCGAGATTTTCCATCTTTTGGTGTTAACTAACATTAAATTATTTAGATTTTTATGTGTCTGTGTGTATTTTAATATACTTTAATTCCTGATGTCTGTTGAATGTTTTAGCAACCTTTTTCTAGCAAATCTATCTAATGTGATTAGATAAGTCAGATAACAATGTCTACAAACAACAATGCATTTCCCAAATCAAGGATCTATTGAGCACCATTGGCAATACGTAACTTTATAATTTTTTTTGACAGAATTTGTTTTGGTTTGTTCATCTTCAAGATCGTTAAGATTAGTGGACTGGTGTTGGTGTCCTGCATCAGTAGATTCCATGGAGATTTTCTTCTAATAATTATGGAAATCAGTTGCTGAACAATGAATAAACCATATAGCCATTAGAGATACTGTGGTCACTATATATATATATATATATATATATATATATATATATATATATATATATATATATATATATATATATATATATATATATATATAAATATATATATATATATATATATATATATATATATATATATATATATATATATATATATATATATATATAAAAGCATTTCTGTTGTTTGTAGTGAAATGTGGTACAGATATGATTTTATTTTGGAGTTAAGGAAGACAGGGTATTGTTTAGGCCACAGGAACTAACCGCTGACTTGAAAAAAACAAACAACAAAAAATATGACATCATCCAATTTCCAATGTGTTAATCATATTTATTCTATGAGCAGGGTTGCCAGGTTCTTTTTAGAATGTACACAAAACAGGAAAAAACATACATTTGTCCAAGTGTCTTGGGCTAGCTTCAAGTCTTTTGCGTATTTTTCTGTTTTAGGGTTGTTGTTGTTTTTTTTTTTTTTTTATCCCAGACATTACTGTTTGTGAATGAAAAACAAGACAACTATTATTGAAATTATTTTTGGGATATATGTATTTTTTGCCATTTTTTAAAATTTTAATTTCTCCCCTAATGTGTGTTTTTGCAATTAATGAATTTAATATGATTGTATTTAAAAGAGTGTGGTTAATGAGGTAATTGACAGTTTTAAGATGAGCTGAAATGACAATCTCAACTAAAGATCTTAGTGAGACTTCAGCTCTGCTAGCTTTATTTGACATCTCTGCAATTTTATCACAGATTTACAATGACTTGATCTGATGTGAATTGTTCTAACAGACCCTCTGGGGAATTCTTTGTAGGTTTTGCAGTCTAATATTGAAGTCTTAACTAGCTAGGTAGTGGGTAGCGACATGCTGGACACATTAGCAAACTGAAAAAATGTATGACTAGTTAGACTTTATATTACTAATTTTAATCGGATATTTAAATTACATAAGGTAAATTTTTATATTTGTGTGTGTGTATATACAGTGAGGAAAATAAGTATTTGAACACCCTGCTATTTTGCAAGTTCTCCCACTTAGAAATCATGGAGGGGTCTGAAATTGTCATCGTAGGTGCATGTCCACTATGAGAGACATAATCTAAAAAAAAAATCCAGAAATCACAATATATTGTTTTTAAACTATTTATTTGTATGATACAGCTGCAAATAAGTATTTGAACACCTGTCTATCAGCTAGAATTCTGACCCTCAAAGACCTGTTAGTCTGCCTTTAAAATGTCCACCTCCACTACATTTATTATCCTAAATTAGATGCACCTGTTTGAGGCCGTTAGCTGCATAAAGACACCTGTCCACCCCATACAATCAGTAAGAATCCAACTACTAACATGGCCAATACCAAAGAACTGTCCAAAGACACTAGAGACAAAATTGTACACCTCCACAAGGCTGGAAAGGGCTACGGGGAAATTGCCAAGCAGCTTGGTGAAAAAAGGTCCACTGTTGGAGCAATCATTAGAAAATGGAAGAAGCTGAACATGACTGTCAATCTCCCTCGGACTGGGGCTCCATGCAAGATCTCACCTCGTGGGGTCTCAATGATCCTAAGGAAGGTGAGAAATCAGCCCAGAACTACACGGGAGGAGCTGGTCAATGACCTGAAAAGAGCTGGGACCACCGTTTCCAAGGTTACTGTTGGTAATACACTAAGACGTCATGGTTTGAAATCATGCATGGCACGGAAGGTTCCCCTGCTTAAACCAGCACATGTCCAGGCACGTCTTAAGTTTGCCAATGACCATTTGGATGATCCAGAGGAGTCATGGGAGAAAGTCATGTGGTCAGATGAGATCAAAATAGAACTTTTGGGTCATAATTCCACTAAACGTGTTTGGAAGAAGAAGAATGGTGAGTACCATCCCAAGAACACCATTCCTACTGTGAAGCATGGGGGTGGTAGCATTATGCTTTGGGGGTGTTTTTCTGCACATGGGACAGGGCGACTGCACTGTATTAAGGAGAGGATGACCGGGGCCACGTATTGCGAGATTTTTGGGAACAACCTCCTTCCCTCAGTTAAAACATTGAAGATGGGTCGAGGCTGGGTCTTCCAACATGACAATGAACCAAACTCCGTGTTTCTCAGCGACAGGCCAGAAACCTGACTGATCTAGAGAAGATCTGTGTGGAGGAGTGGGCCAAAATCCCTCCTGCAGTGTGTGCAAACCTGGTGAAAAACTACAAGAAACGTTTGACCTCTGTAATTGCAAACAAAGGCTACTGTACCAAATATTAACATTGACTTTCTCAGGTGTTCAAATACTTATTTGCAGCTGTATCATACAAATAAATATTTAAAAAATCATATATTGTGATTTCTGAATTTATTTTTTTAGATTATGTCTCTCACAGTGGACATGCACCTACGATGACAATTTCAGACCCCTCCATGATTTCTAAATGGGTGAACTTGCAAAATAGCAGGGTGTTCAAATACTTTTTTTCCTCACTGTATATATATATAATTATATGAACATTCTTTGAGTCGCTCGGGTAGCCAGTCACTCCTTAAACTCCTCTGCAGGACTTTGTGGATACACACAGAGAAAATAGCTGGAGGAAAACAAAGTATTATTCGGTTTTACAGTACACATGTCTAAATATTACATCAAACAGAAAACTGAACTTTAATGACCTAAACAATGATACAGCATTAAAAATTCCTGATGACAAATTTCATTGCCAAGCTCTTTGAAGCACTTTTTTGTCTCTCTCATGCTGGGTTTGATGAAGGGTCTTTTTGGCAACCCCATGTGTATTCTCTTGCTTCGCCGCCTTTGTGGTTCTCTGCTGGCCAACACCCGAAACACTGCAGGGCGACACCCGAAACACTGCAGGCTTTGTCCTTCTTTTCTTTTATTATCAAATCCTCCTTGTCTCTCACTCATGCTTACTTCTTTTTCTGCAGCCACATACTTCCTGTGGAAAGCCTGAGAGCAGAGCATGAGGTTCTTCTGTAAAAAGGGGATGGGCTTGAGACCTTTTAAAGTGCCCAATATGATGCAGGAGATGGAGAATACAACAGATAGTAAGAGGAAACAAATTGGTGTGGTTTTTTTTAGGTTTTTTTTTTGTTTTTGGGGGCAGGGGTATCCTGAATATGAATTTTATTTATAATTAATCATACAAGTGAAAAGCCAACCAAAGCCCTGATGCACTAAAAATAATCTATACAATAATGTTTTTTATTTATTAATAGTTATTTATTCAGCAACCAACTTGCACAAACACTTTGCAGCCACTAGGTGGCGACATTGCTAATAAAATAGAAAGAGACCTAAAATGAACATGGACTTAATGATTTTTGAAAATTGTCAGTTGTTGTGTAGAGGTGTATCCAAAGATATGGCAACAAATAGGCTCATTTTATGAGCTCATAATCCAGTCAATTAATGCAATTGAGAGAGAGAGAGAGAGAGAGAGAGAGAGAGAGAGAGAGAGCACAACTTGTAGTCAATGAATATACACAGAGCTTTTAACTAAAAGCTGGGATTTAAATACAGGAAGTCTTAACTTTAATTCTATTCCGATAAACATTTATCTATAAATAATCATTCACTCACTTAGTATTTGCTGCTTAAATCATGAATTTGCTTCTGTATATGAAAACTTGGCGAATGGATTTTTTACCTGTGAGGTAACGTGCGAATCTTTGGTCATACAGTCAGCCTTGGGTGTGTGTGTTGGTAAGCAGGTTTGCCTTATACAAGTACGACACAGAACATGTTATGTTAGGTTTCCATGACTACTCTTTCAATATCTGAGTAAACATGACCATACAGGATCTGTAAAAATGTGTGTTTGTGTCTATTGACTTTTTTGCCTTTTCTCTTTTCTTTGCGCATGTCAAATGTCCCGCATGTGACTAAAATCACAGGTTATAAGATGTTACAAAAGAGACTGAAACCCTCTTTAAAAAAAAATAATAATAATAATAATTTTTTTTTTAACCCACAATCCTTTTAATCATCCTCAATGTACTGAATGTACTCTCCCTTTCTTTCTTTTAGTTTCTTTTCCATTTAATCTCACAGTTCTGTGTGTAATTACTGACCATCTGGGTCGCTGTCAGCTGAAAGAAAAAACCCCACAGCTCAGCAGATGACCAGCACACACACACACAAACACAACTGACAAATCTTGAAACTGAGAAATACTAAGCAGTTCTCTACTCCTCTGTTCCAATCGCACCATCATTGATTTTTTTATAAGAGAATTCAGCTACATTGTGTTCCGTTTTATATTGTTGAAAATCGTACAATTTCTTTTGTCCACTTCACTGTTTGATTATTAATGCTGTTATGTACAGGCTGTACTTAAATATAAACTATATAAAAATGTATAATATTGTAAAATGTCTAAATGGCCTGAAGTGCATATTTGTTCTTAATGCAAGGCCTCTATTTTCAATGCAAAAAAATGAAAATGGTGATGTAAGTGCCAGGGTCAAATTAGCCAGGCTCTTTGACTATAGGTGATCAAGTGACCCAGTCTGCTTAATGTTTCAAAGATATTGATTTACCGTGTCATGTTTCAAAATCACTATCGGTTCTGGCAGATTCAGCCACCAAAGGAGTCCACCACCTCCCTTGAGACCCACACCCACTATTCAAAGCTTTTCTCTCAAACTTCTCCATCCTAAGACTTGTACAAACACCATGCGATAGTAAGGAAGGCAGCAGGGATTTTCTTCCATGCAATTAGTTACACATCTGTTTACAGATCATGAAATTTGGTTAAACATTCCCAGACTAAATCTGTAGATTAGTTTAGCATGTAGCTGATTGGTAGAATTAGAGGTCGGCACCAGCAACAGTATTATTGTAATCTCGTCTTTAGTTTACACACGCTGACCCTGTCATTTCATCCATTATATATTAATACAGTATTATTATTGTAATCACTGGTTACTGGTCTGTTATGCCACTTAGCTATGACTTCACGTTTGGTTTGTTTGGGCTGCATCCTTCTAGAAAAGTGTCCAGATTTGGTCATTGTTGCGATTAACAAGCATCGTACAGTTATACCCAAAAACCCCAAACACACATACACAATCATCAGACTTATTGATTTGTAAACCAACCCAACAAAACATTAACACCCGTGTTTAACATCCAACAGACTATCTGATAATGCTACTAGATAAGACACTTCCATACACGTATGTATATTATGCTAATGAAATACACCGAATGCCTCGTAATCAGGTCAGCATTTGGATTAATAATGAATCAAAGGCATCACACCTCCATGAAATATTAATGACTATTTTAAACACCCTCCTCTGAATTTGAGGTTTTCTTTTGAATGAGTGCCTGAGTAGAAATCTAATATGCTGCACAAACTCTGTGTGTGTGTCAAATAGACTGCATTCAGAAAATAGACTGGTCAATAACTATAAATACATTTGATGTAAATATTTAATATCAAATTTGTAAGTCATTTTTTTTTTCATTAGTTTTTATGTGTTGGTGGTGTGTCAATCCTAATGGGAAAACAAAATACGGATACGAACAGACATGGGTGGGGTGTGTTTTTATTGCTAAATGATTGCAAACAGTTCTGCCACTAAAGAGGCTACATATGAGTAATCAGGATATGAATATAACCACCGTATGTATCTGGCTCTGTGAAATTCTGGTTTAGAGGATGAATGGAAATTCCACATTGGAATTTGCTAATATTTGAATATATTGTTTGTTATAAGGTCATCATTTTTTACAAAATACAATATACAATATATATTATACTTCTACTTTTGAAATAACAACGGTTTAAGTTTTGTGGGGGGGGATTAAAAAAAAAATAAATCAATTATGAATTGTCAAATATGAAATAATGTTTATAAAATGAAAACTACAGTGTTTAAGAAATTTCAAGAATAATATTCGGATTTATTTTGATTTATTATATTATGATATTAATCTTATATTTCCATTAGCATTATACTATGGTATAGCATACAACTACCAGTAAGTTTCTAATTTGTAATTGTAGCAAAGCGGGAAAAGCTTTATCTGGCTTTGATCCGATTGTCGAGGTTTGGAGTCGGTTTAGCGTGCTACGGAATGTTGGCAGGTTTTCGATGACAGCAGCCAAGCGTCCTTCTTTCCGACACCATCCGGCTGCTCTGAGCCCTCGCCAAGCCACGCACACTAGGATGCATCACCATGACGGCCATTTGTTTCTTTATTTAATTGTTTATAGGCCTTTAGAGACCACTTTTGGTGATTTAACTTAGAGGCTTCCTCTTTGTGAAACCAAAAACATTGTCTGAACTTGGTTTAGGGTCAAATGTTTGTAATTCTATGTGTTTGCGGATCCGTATGCTTTACTTCATACCACACAGTAAGCGTGAAGGTCACGATATCTCCAGTAGACTAAGCCTTTATCACCCTGACCTTCATTCAATTGGTGCCTTTTTCAGCGTTTTTACTTGTCACATGATTGATGCTTTGAATGGGAAGTTGGAAGATTTAATTATATAATATTTAAAAATCCATCATGGCAGACCATTGATAAATGACAGTAATTGATGCAGTCCCCTCAGTTTCACACCAGCAAGTAATGTGGAAGCCAATCAGTGTGCATCATCACGTTTAAAAAAAGCTTCTAAAGACACATTTTAGTGCTGTTTTATGAGCATTATTGTACAAAGAGTCACTGGCTTTTCTGTCTTTATAGTCTTATTCCCAATTGAGCAGCGGTCACTCAGTGGTTTAGGTTCTCTTGGGGTTCTGCAGGAGCACTGATCTGAAATAAGGATTAGAATTGTACCATTATTTGATCTGAAGTGAATATAACTTAATCTAAATAGAATTTCTAGTTATTCATACTTATTTTAGCCAGCAATCCTGCCCACTTGCTGTATTGAGTGTTGAGTGTGATACACTGTATGTAGGTTACAGATGGAAAACATAAACTATGTTTTGTGAGCAGCTGATTATTGGAGTACAATTCAGGCCCCCGCTCTCATTTTAGCCATGCTGATCATTGTGTTAGAACTATAATCACATTTGTAACGGTTGGCCAGCTCTGTGGACCACATGTTATACAAGTCTTTTGTGGCTCATGTAGCAATGGAGCCTTACAGCAATTTTCAGACATACACACACTTGTGTATATATACAGTACATACATACAGGGTCATTTGAATGTTCAGTCTATACACACATCTACCCAAATACAAGGACACACAGAGACGGATCAAATCCTATTTCCCAAATGCAACTTTCTATTTAAATCAAACACGCCACTAAACCCACACCCACAGCTTCCCATGTACACTTTTCGCTTCCTTTTCTTACCCCTCTCCCCTCCTCATTTCCTAAATAAATCTCACTTCAGAATGTGAATGTTTCCGATTGGCTTGCATCGTTACCATGGCATTCAGATCGGTTCAGTTGTAAAGGCGGGCGCTTGTGGACTCGGCGACGTCACCCGTCAATCTCAGCGATGGAGGATGGGAGGAAGAAGACAGGAAAGAATAAAAGTAGATCTAATTGTATGTGCTTGTTAAAAATAAAAAGCTCTCAGTGTCACAGTAGGATATGTGGGGTTTCAGGGACGACAATATCTTTCTTTCACTTACACAAAGGCTTACATGTGCGTGCGCGCACACACACACACACACACACACACACACACAGCACGCATGCACACCAAACAAGTGAGAGGAGAATGTGAAAACACAAGCTGATGTTCATAAACAGGTGATTCCTCAAAGCTTTTTTCTCCTCATCAGCAAAACTTTATTTCTGATAAAGAAATGTTCTCTCCCTCATTCCATCCATCAGTCACTCTCTCTTGCTTCACACCCTTTCTCATTCTCTCCCTCCTTTTCCTCACTGTCATTAGTTGCTATGGAGACACCTTCATGGCATTGTAGGACCTCTTGAAAAGATTAGAATGGGAGAGGGGGGGTTTGGGGCTGGACCAATTGTTCATATAGGGGGCAGGCGGAGGAAAGGGGAAGAGGGGAGGAGTGAAGGAGTCAGGATGGAGGAAGAGAGTGTGAGTGTGGAGTAAGTTGTATGAGCGTGTGCATGTCTGTTTGTCCTGGGTGATCATCTATAAGTTTTACAGATTGGATCAGACTGTGTAAAAGAGAAAGCCAGTGTTTGTTTGTGAGAGAGCTGGGGTGGTTGTGTGTGTGTGTGTGTGTGTGTGTGTGTGTGTGTGTGTGTGTGTGTGTGTGTGTGTGTGTGTGTGTGTGTGTGTGTGTGTGTGTGTGTGTGTTTGTGCTCCCGGAACGAGGGTGAATTCTCGTGGAAAAAGGAAGCAGGTGGCAGATGAAAAACAGACCTTAGCTGGTGAGTTTTTGTGCTACTGCCTGTTACTATATAGAGGGTGTGTGTGTGTGTGTGTGTGTGTGTGTGTGTGTTTTCTTTTGTATGTATTAGAATGGCCAGATCAAGGGTTCATAGTGACTACTCTCACGTTCCAGTTAATGAACTTTCTTCTAACCATAACTGAACTCCTGACAAGGACATTTTTGTTTCTTATAACACACACACACACACACACACACACACACACACACACACACACAGTGTATCAGGTTTTGTCATTTAAACTGGATTACAAGTCTCCAGATAATCAGACACCTGCACCAGGGTGTGACCCGTGATTCTGTCTAAAGTATTTCATTTACACAGTGCTCTTTATCAGTTGGATGTAAGGTGCAAACAAATCAAGCTTATATTCCCCACGTGTCTGCATGCAGACTGTTTGTCAGATTTTACCTGAAAATAACGGACACTATCACCCTGTACACGTGTTTTTCTTGTGCTGCTGTGGAATGTGGTTTCAGACGTGATCTAGTTTTATTCCGTAGTGACACAATACTAGCTATACGGCTCAACCAGTGTGAGTGCCGCTTCACAGCCAGCCGTTTCCATGTCAACCCAGCACCAGCTGCATGATGTTTTGCTCGTCCGTATCTTTCAAGCTAATCTGTGTCCGTCTTAAATTCAGACAAACTAAAGATTGTGACTCGTGTGTGCAGAACATAGATCATTTCACATCGTTCTAAGTATCTTGTCTGTTAGTGGCCTGTGTGTGTGTTTGTGTGCTAATAAAGGTTGTAACAGCTTTAGTCTGGGAGAGGAACGGGTAGAACATGGTTGTTGAATGGGTAGAGCATAGTTGTCATGGTAACAATCACCCCTATGCTTACTCAGTCTGGGGTCTGAACTTTCCCCTTCAAATACCAGGCACTGTCATGGTTCTTTGTGTGTGTGTGTGTGTGTGTGTGTGTGTGTGTGTTTACATTTGGTTGGTCTCCATGAGGAAAACTGCTTATTTTAATAAAACTGCAGCTAAATGGTCATGTACTTTATATGTACTGGCTGGGTTAGGGTTAGGGTTAGGGTAGAATAGCACTTATTAACTGCATGACTAATTATACCCATATGAGGTTCACATGAGGGAAAGTGTGTGTGTGTGTGTGTTAGAATAGAGATACATATAATTGGTCAGAAGGTAATGTGCCTATGTGACTGCATAAACCACCCTGTAACCTGCTGGGCCTCTCTCTTTGATCTTTCACTCTTTTATACACACACACACACACACACACACACACACAGAACCATGACAGCACACGTGGCTTTGCAACATAAAAAGAAATACAATGTTCTTTGATGCTTAATTTTAACAGTAACCATTTGATCTTAACAGACACACAGACATGGCATATTTTCTTCAGAACTTGAAAACACCATTTGAGAGAGAGAGAGAGCTTTAACTGGTCAAGCATTCATTATAGTTATTAGAAATTGCTGTGTGCATGTGTATATAATAGCTACTGTTGGGCTAAGGACACTCTGCAGACACGCACGCGCACACACACACACACACACACACACACAGTGAGCTTCATTTAAAAAATTCAGCTTTTTTTTTTTTTACAGTACTGATACTTGTAAGTACTTAATAGCTTTACAGAACTCATACTTGTAACTTTTGTGTGTTTGTGAGTGTGTGTGTGTGTGTGTGTGTGTGTGTGTGTGTGAGAGAGAGAGAGAGAGAGAGAGAGAGAGAGACAGAGAGACAGAGAGACAGAGAGATGGAGGGGGAGAGAAAGATAAAGAGGAAATTCCTACTGGGTAACAGAAATAATTGAAACAGTATTGCCTGGAGAGGAGTTAAATTGAATAATTTTGTGTGTGCGTGTGTGTGTGTTTAAAAAATGTATAAATGGTGTGTGTGTCATCATGGTGTGTGTGTGTGTCACGTTTGTTGATGTTCTTTGTGGCTTCTGCTTTACTTTACATAATTTTTTGCCCACAGTTAATAATTCCTTCATTTATAAAAGAAGCCATATTTCACATTTTCTAAAGTGTTGCTTCTACTAGAAACCAACGTTAATTTGGGTGTATATTTTGAACGGGCTGCCGCAGCCTGGCCTTGCATAGTGTCTGTGTTTTATCAGGCCCAGATGGGCTGGGCACAATTATTTATCGTTAGTGTCTGCCTCCACTCCACATGTTTCCAGCTATTACTGCTTGGCAAAAGTGCCATTTCAGATCTGAGTCATTTCTGACACAACACTTTACAATCCAGATCTGTTTTGGGGCATACACCCTGCTTCTGAGTCACCTTTCCAGCTAAAGAGATGGTTGTATCTTTTGTATCTTTAAAAAAGATACTTCATTTTTTTTTTTACATTTTATTCAAAATGTTTGGAAAGAAATCTGTCTCCTGTCTGACCTCCATGACGAGATCTATTTCATCTTAGACTTGTTCTTGATGTACGTTAGTTAAATTGAGCAGGACATAAGTCCCAGTCAAACAAATGCGGCAAATATATTAATTTATTGAGAAAAATGATCCAATATAAAATATCTGCACATTAAAAAAGTATGCGAACCTTTAGGATTAGCAATTAATTTGAAAGTAAACTTAGTCCATCTGTTTTCAAACAATGGGATCACAATCAAGTGTCAGTGAGTGTCCTGCCGTATTTAAAGGACCATGATCTATGCAAGTGTCATCTTCACAACATGTGGCTGGAAAGTATAATATGGTATAAACAAAGGAGATTTATGAGGACCTTCAAAAATGTTGTTGTCATCAAGCGGTAAAAGGTTCCAAAACCATCTATAAACAGTTTGGACTCCACAAATCCACACTGGGACAGATTGTGTCAGAATAGTGCAAATATACGACCATTGCTACCCTCCCCAGGAGTGGTCAACCAAGAAAGATCACTCAAAAAAACTATAGGTGCAATAGTCTGCAAGGTCACAAAGGAACCCTGGGTAACTTCTTACCGACTAAAGGCCTCTCTTATGTAGGCTAATGTTAATCTTTATGAGTGCACCATCACAAAAACATCTTGGTGTGCATGGTGGAGTTGTAAGGAGAAAGCTACTCTACAAAACTACTCTACAAAAATTATATTGCTGCCAATCCTAACTTTGTCAATTATTATGTGGACAAGCACCATTAATAGAGCTTTTTGGTTTAAATGTGTGGAGGAAGTTAAAACACTATATTTCAGTATAAGGACTTTTATCCCATCTGTGAAACATGGTGGTGGTAGTATCATGGTTTGGTCCTGTTTTGCTGCATTCGGGTCAGGATTACTTGCTATCATTAATAAAACAATGAATTCAAAATTATTCAAGCAAATTATAAAGGAAAATATCTCAATATCTGTTTTCAAAAGAAAATGGGTCATGCAGCCAGACAACAAATCCAAACACACATTGTTCTACCAAAGAATGGTTAATGTTAATGGTTAAAGTTAATGTTTTTTTAATAGCCAAGTCCAAATCCTGAACATAAACCAATACAAATTTTGTGGAAGGACCTGAAGCAAGAAGTTCATTTAAGGAAACCTGCCAACATGGTTATAGCTGTTCTATACTGAGGAATGGGCTAAAACACTTACCAGAAACATTGATGTGCACAATGGGGTCACACCAGATACTAAAAGCATACAGTATATTTTTGCCATGCACAGGATCATTGGATCATTTTTCTCAATAAATAAATGATGTATAATATTTTAGTTTCATTTCTTTGACAGGGTTCACATTGTAAATCTTTTTGTATGTGACAAATACAATTTTAATAATAGCATTTGTCAAGCTACTGTTTAATTCAAAGACACATTAGAAAGTTCTCAGGACAGCCCACGTGACTTTAAGATAAAGGCAGCATTAGTCACAGTTACAGTCTAAATTGTCATTTGAAAGAACAAGTATGGGAAGATCCACAATGTCCTGTTTGTGTGTGTGTGCGTGTGTGTGTGTTAGCCAGACATGTTCTTTCTAATCATTTAGGACTCCAGTGGGCCAGTAAAGCTTTCATTAAAAAGGCAGACCCGAGACACACCTCAGGACATGGCCTCTTAGAATCATATAAACACACACACACAGGCGAGCGCATGCACACCTACTGCGTCAGCAGGGTTAGAGGACATTTTCTTTTGGACAAGGTAGTTAGGAAGCCTTGGCGTCCCTCTCTTCTCTGCTCTGCTGACCTGTTTCCGATTTTAAGGAGTTTCTAGGGAGTTGCAGGTTCGGACTAATGGGTTTACTGCCTGTGTGTATACAGACACATGAGCCTGTCAGCTGATGTATCAGTATTTCTGATGATAGCAGGATGAGCTGGGTGGGTTGCAGGTCATTTTCCATCTAAACACACACACACACACACACACACACACACACACACACACACACACACACACACACACACACAAATACAGGGGAGGAGCAGCAGCAGAAATGCCAGTTTGGGTAAAGGTTGCCTGGGGATTTTTCTCTCAGGCCGCAGTGTGCTGTGCTAATTATCAAGTGGCACATTTGCAGCTGACTGCTTCTTTCTTCCTCTCCATCTCTCTTCCCTGTGGAGATAATAGTCCACAGTCTCCACTTCTTCCTCTTAGTTCACTTCTTTCCTACTGCTCTTTCTATTTTGCTCCTTTTCCCCCCTCCGATCTGTCTTTCTATACAGCGCACTATTAAAACACTATTATTCTTTGTATGAATCATAAGAGGGACATTTATTCATCAAATGTGTAAAACTAGTAACATCCATGTTGGATTTTACAAGTTTCATTAATTTCACAAGCCTATTTTTGCTTGTCCTTTAAATTATATGGTAAATATGGTAATTTGCATAAAGCCAAGATGAATTTGACAAACTGGAGAAGATAACAATAAAACGAGAAATATAATGCAAACAAAACATTGAATTGACTCAAGACACGGCACAGACACACACGTGTATATACACACATATGCACACACACGTTCTCTTTCTCAGTCCCTCCCCAACTATTTGTTAAAATTCAAATAGATGTTATTAGGTTGCGTTATGTGTATTCTGTGTATGATTTAGAGCAGGCCGAACTTTAGATGAATATATTAAATTTCTATACTAAATCTATTATTTTATTTATCTTTTGTATCACATTAGAAGTTTAACTTAATACTGGCTAATGATAATTGTACAAGCGGGATACTCTCCGTGCGTTACATGATTTTAATGTGCTTCACATTGGTGGTTCTTCAGGCTTCATACCTTCACTCCAAATATAGTTATGTGTAAATATTTACTATATCCAAAATGTTTTTACCCAGAATAATTTCCGCATTTGTATCCAAGCAAATATGTACCCCCACAGTTTTGTTGTAGTTTTTAAACAACATTCAACTTATGGTCAAGATCTAATAAAATGTCCACCATGCAGTGTTAAACAAATTCTACATTCTAATGACCCATATATAAAATAACTACTAAGAATTCACTGTTATTTTTATCCATGCAGACAGTTTTGCACTGCAAACATCAATGACAGCTTAATCATCTCAGTGCTGGTAAGTTACCAGGGTATAATTTGATTGCACTCTGCTGGGAAGTTATTTGCCAATTTGCAATTATAATTCTGTACTGCACATCTAGCCGTAGATTTGCAATATAATTCTGTACTGCACATCTAGCCGTAGATTACCTCTTTAATAAGGTAGTCATATATGTGTATTTTTGTCTATGTGCATATAAGTGTGTCTTCTGGAGAGTAATCACCTTGTTTACTTTGGTTATGTAGTTGCACTATGTGGTTAGTGTGTGTAGTTAGAGTGTGTTTGAAAAATTGTTAAATATTAATATGAAACTGACCATCAAATGACGAATATATTCATGGAAGCTTGAGTTTGTGTCTTTGCAGGTGACTGTATGCATATGCAGAAGTGGTTTGTGGTTGTTGGTTCCTCTAAATGAGCGGTGTCTTCAGTGAGTTTCATGTAGAAACAATACAATTAATACTGATCCACTAAAGTTTTTTTCTCTGTAATCAGATAACATTAGAGCAGGTCGTTTAGTATGGTAGAGGTGTAACTTTCTTTCTGCTTGTGAGCAGTGTGTTGTATCGTTCAAGATTCTAAACACTGTGTATTCATACTGGGAAATGTATTAGACCACATTCTGACCATAGAATGGTGACTGTTTGAAATTAAAAGAACCTCTCCATCTGATCAAATTTACTAACATACAACATATTTCACAATACAAGTAATACTTGGTCATATGTGGTTCTTCCCCAAACTGTTACCACAAAGTTGGAAGCACACAATTGTATGGGATGTGGTGCCATTTTTATTTTCCCTCAAACTAGGAGGCCCAAACCTGTTCCAGCATCACAATGCCCCTATGCACAAAGCCAGTTCCATGAAGATATAACATTGGGAGATTTTGTATTTTGTAACTGTGTCATAATAAGGTCAATGTAAAGATGTTTGCAGGTGTGCTTCTGATCGTTATCAGACACCTAGAGGTACATTTTGGGTTGAACAATCTGTACACCAACAATCAAAAGAGCTGAGAATTGGTTTACAGTGCTTTGGGGAAGATCGTCAGTAAAACCCATATACACCTTATGATAATTTAGCATCATATTCTAAAAAAAAAAGTGAGTGGAGATGCTCAAAGTGGACTTTTTATCCCTTCATTTTTAATGGACCTTTTTATTTAAACAGGCCATTCTCATGTTTTATGCTACAGGTCTGTGCTAAACAGATGGATGCACTATTACTTTGGCCACTTTGCTAGTACAAAAATAAACATGTTGGGTCCCACATGGTATTGTTTTTTTGTAATCAAGCCCACACGCTGAACTAATTCAATAGCCCTGATTTTCAATGACCTGGCTTTAGTCTTGGCCTACTTTTGCACTCTTTGTTTGTTCTCGTTTTTTTTTTTTCCTGTCACAGACACAAAAACTGAATCATTTAGAGAAGTAGATCGACAGAGGCGGAAAGAAAAACAACAGTATCTTCCTCTGGTCTGGTTTAAGTATGCCGAAGTGCATCTGTGTGTGCTGTATCTTTTCATCTGGAAGACCTGTACTTGTTTTTCTTCTAGTCAGCATTTTCTCCATAAAAAAAAAAAAAAAATTATTTTCTATTAATTTAGCCAATTTCTGCCCCAAATGGCCTTATTAAAAAAATATCAGTTAATAATTTAATTAAACCCCAAAAACATATGAATAACCTATGCCTTTGAGATTATACCACCAATTTTATTAAGGGGCTGCTGGAAATTTAATTGAACATCGTCTCTACATTATTTCTGTCGTTCTTTCTCTTTTTGTCAATCTTTTATATTTAATGGTGTGTCTGTTATGTGGTTACGGAAGGAGGTCAAACGTGGTCGGTATTGGAGCCATATACTAACATTTACTGCTACTGCGAAAGGCATCTGAGCAAGCTCTATGCCAGTAACTTTCCCAGAGTTTAGAGTGCTGAAGCAAAGAGAGCTATAAAGAAAAATTCATGTGAGAAAATACAACATTCGACATTTTTCCTCACCTACAGTAAGTAGCTTTCCCTCTGCTTGAGCCAGTGTGCAGTGATCATCACTCTGCAGTGATGCTGTATACTTAATATACAAAAAGTATATACAAACTACAAACTTACAAAAACACGTTTGGGCAAACTGCTGAAGGGCGAGTTGATAAATCAAATTGCTGCAGGCAACGTTCTTTTATTTGAACTACAGACAAAGCACAAGGGGAAGTGGGTGTGTGGTATATTTCAGTTTAAAAAGATGTACGGTAGTTTCTTATCGTTCTGTACTACATTATTTGGGCACCCAAACATTTCTAAGCATTTCTAATGAATAGCATTGGCTATGAATAATCTGTTAAAAAAAAAAAAAAAAAAAAAAAAAAAAAAAAAAACAGGGAAGTGTCCATCATAGTACAGCAAATTTAATAGTAACAGAAATGCCATTAGATTTTCACAGAGATTAGAAATTTTTGCTCACGATATTTTTACATGCTGCAACAATACCCCCCCACACACACACACACGCACACACTCCTTCAGATCTAATACATTGCATCTTAGAGTTCTTACTGCCAGTTCTCTCCTTTTTCTCTTTTTTTTTCTCTCTCTCTCTTGCTCTCTCTCTCTCTCTCACACACACACACACACACACACACACACACACACACATCTTGCATGTAGAGCAGGTTTGGCAGGCATTTTTCTTGACTGCTTAGGACAGCAGGTGCAGTGTGACAGCCTAAGTGAATTTTTTTTGCACGCTCACCTGGCAACAGGAGGGCGTGTGTTTGTGTGTGTGTGTGTGTTGTGCTGAAATAGCAGGTTTGTAGAGGGAGGGAACTGGATGTGCAGTTACTTCACAAACACGCCAAACCCCAGCTCCATGGAGAAGCAGTTTCAGGGGGAGTGTTTAGTGAGAAAAATGGATTAAACTGACTTGGAATTAGACATTAAACAGCTTCGGAATTACACAAAGGAGCAAAGGAAACCCATTCATCTTGTTTACTTTTGTCATCATCTCTTTTATTTATTTATTTATGTATTTATTAATTTATTTATTCATTCATTTCTGAACTCGAGGATGATCAAGGACCAGACTGAGAATTGCGAAGCGCACTGGTAGGTGAGCTGAGTTGTATATTTCCCCAACAAAGGGTTCTTTTCTTTTACAGAGGAAGGAAAGAAAGTTTACAACTGATTTCTTTAAAACAGTTTACAAAAGTGTTATGCAGATTTGATTGCTTATTATTATGTAGGTCATGTTCTTGTTATTTTTTATTCTAAATTAAACAAATCTACAAATTTGGATGGCATTTATTAATATTTTTTTTTATTTCAGGAATGTACTTCAGCTATATGTTTGTATGGTTGTGAAGAGATACTAACATTTATGATATACAGCTTTAGCCCCTATATTGTTTTTTCAGAAAAACGTCTGGCCATTATACAGAATTTGTTTTACAATATGTTTGGTTAAGGCATGCAGTTGTAATATGAATTGAATTAGTGGTTATAGGTTTAACTTGTAGTTGTAGTTTTCTCTGTAATAATGGATACGGAAATCCTTACATAGTTAGGACCTGCCTTATATCCGTCAAATGAGAAACATGGTTTTAATAGGTCATGATGTGAAATAGGCCTTGTCCTATTTTACATGAGATTTCTTGAATTACTACCAAACTTTTCAGTAATAATTTCTGTTCCCATTTTGGAAAATGAATTTTAAATAAAATTGCCCAGTGGCAGATTTGATCTATGATAATTTTGCCTTTCCTTTAGGGGTTTGTCTTTGGAGTTGAAAAAGGATTTCTTTCCACTAGGGACTTGGTAAAATTTCTCACTGCTGCTTTTAGAGAAGGGCTAGTGGGATTCCTGTAGCAGATGGGAGTGCTGGGTTGGGAAGTGAATGAGTTCTTTAATGGGAAAAGAGGAATACCTATTACATATTAGCCTACAGCACTGTAAATATCAGGGAGAGCTGACAGATGGACGTATGAGTGTCTGCATGTACGTCTGTGTGTATACACAGATGAATAAACTCAAATATTCAGTAATGCAGGGCAAAAAGGGCATGCAAAGTGGTGTTTATCATCATTTATAATATAGTATTATGCATATAGTTTGACAATATAGGCATCTGTAACCATGCTGATAGCCAGCATGTAAAGAAAAAAACACAATGCTAATAGAGAGGAAATAATAACATTAATACAATATTATATGTAGCAATAATGAAAATTTGGTCATTCAAAACTTAATGGCAAAGTGATGAGTGAATCAAAATATTTTTGATTCTTTGTCCTTCTCTGCCTGAGAGAGCTTTTAATCTAGCTATATTTCAAGCCTTTCCTCTATTATTATGTATGTTGTAAAGAAAAAGAAGCATATTGTGTGTTTTGGTTCTAAGCTGCTCCTTCTCCTCTCTACCTAGATCTGGCAACCTCGCTCTTACAGTATTCCTGTGGATCATTGGATTTGGTGTTGGAAAAGAAAACCTCACCTATTTCCAGATCATGTCACAAGCACGTCATTGTGAAGCCTTGCCACGATCCCTCAGCCACGCAGAGAAAGCCAGCATCACAGAGACCTCAAGGTACATCCCAATACATATTTATCCAGGTATCTGACAAAAGCTTTGTTTGCTTGGACATGTTGAATGCTCACTGTGTTGCTTTTACTTCACAACACACTCCAAGGGCTGTCCCAATCCTCCTTAAGCAAAATCAGTTATATATATATGCACAGTTGTAATCATATACACTTTAATTGTATATTACACTGCTTGTCAAAGGTTCGAAACACCTGGTCTTTCATCGTTTTTTAAACACACATGCATGTTCCATTTGTTTATTTGCAACAACCTGGGTAAATTAACAGCAGAAAGATTTTGTTTGACCAAGAAAACAAACACTGTATATATACAGTATATACTTATTTCACATTACTCTTCTTAGTAGCCTGCATGTTTCTGGGAAGATGTTCCACTAGAGTCTGGAGTGTGTATTTGTGGAGATTTGTGCTCATTCAGCAATAGGGATGTTAGTTACATCAGGTACTGACAGGTTCTGGGGTGCAGTCAGCATTCCAATTCATGTTCAGATGATTGAGGTCAGAGTTCTATAGCAGGCCACTCAAGATATTTCACTAAAACGCATGTAAAGCATACCTTTATGGAGCTAAAGTTCTGCACAGGGGCATTGTGATGCTGGAAAAGGTTTGGGTCTTCTTGTAATGTAATGCTATTACAACCTAAGACATCCTGTAAAGTTGTTTGGAGAAAAATCATATAAGGCTGGAAAATGCAGGCGTCCCAATAGTATTGTCCGCATAGTGTATGTTCTATATTATAAAGACTTTACTTGCTTTCATACATGCAAGTGTCTTGTTAGTATGCCTTTTTTTTTCTCTTATCCTGTCCCACCTTTGTTGATAAACTAAGTTCTTTCAGCGTGTAAGAGTACTTTAGCCTCTTTGCCTTAGCTCAGATAAGGGTTTTTGGTTCTAATCAATCATGCTTAGTGTTATGTTTTACAAGAAGCAGTCTGACCCCAGAGAAACAAAAAAAAAAAAAACTTTATAGAAGTAACATCTGGGAGCATTATGTGTGACTTAATATCACACGACGGATCAAACCCACTCTTTTAACTGTGCTAGGAATGCAGAACCTTTGGAACTGCAACTAACATGTTACCTATTTTAAAAATAAATGCTCCTATACATCACCTCAAAGCTAAACTTTGCACAGAGGAGCATTTTATCGAGATAATGAAACACCACTATTATTTAAAGAAGTGAAAATGGGAGGAACATTAATGAAACCATAAAAGGAGGATTTTACATACTTGCAATATTACATACTTGTAAGGCATGAAGCCATTATGGAAAGAAAATACATTATATGGACAATTGTTTGTTGGACGCATGACTATAAGATTCATATAGGCTTTATTTAACATCCCATTCCCTAATTTGTTGTTATAATAACGTCCACTCTCCTGGGAGAATGTTCCACTAGATTCTGGAGTGTACTTGTGGAGATTTGTGCTTATTCAGCATCAAGAGTGTTAGTAAAATCAGGTAGTGATGTAGGTGAAGAGGCCTGGGATACAGTCAGCATTCCAATTTATCTCAAAGGTGTTCAGAGCTCTATATTAGGCCATTCAAGATCAACTCCAAACCCATATCCTAATAGCCCACTTTGTGCACAAGAGCAGTGTCAAGCTGGAACAGTGTACAAAGAGCCTTTCGGTGTAATAATATGTCCAAATTTATGTTCATTATTACTGCGATTTTAATTTAAACACTTAAATTGTTGGTTTTTTAATTTAAATAAAATAAGTACCTTTCTTCACAAGCTTTAAATTCTAGCCATGTTCAAAAATATAATCTTGTCTTTGTCTTCTTAAGCATTCTCATTTATTCAAAAATGACATAACATGTATATTTTCTCATTTCAATTTAATGTTACTTTTGGATTTGCACCTATTGTTTAAGCTCACTATGTTTATTGTAAACATCTGAATATCTTAGACGTGTTTTTTGGTTGACTGGCTTCCTGTATCTAAACAGCATTTAAATAATACTGAAACCTCCAGAGCATTCCACCAGGGGGCATTGTGAGACGAGAATGAAATTCAAATTAGTCATTTTGATGGTATTTGGTTTTTAAACATTTGTCAGGGTGCATTTTTAGTAATATCATAATTAATGTTTCTTTGTTTGCATAGGCAATAACCATTTAATTGGTTATAAGTTTTATGAATATTATACTAATATAAATATTTTAATTGATTTATTAGTTTTATTAAATATTATAATTATATATATAGTATTATTTTTTATATATTTAGCTTTTATTTTATATATATCTTTTCTGGATGTCTTTGCTTTAGACATATTGGATATACGTTCTTGCTATCAGTAACAGAGACGAGGGAAGTATAAAGTGCACAGCTTTGAGCTTTTAGATACATTGGTATATTAGTATGTTTTGTATGTTTTTCTTAACCTGTGTGGGGAAAAGCATTCAGCTTCTAGTTTCTATCTGAGATAAAGGTTCTGTGTTACAAGAACCACAGCATTACATTGACCAGAACTACAAAAAAGTAATTTGTATAAATTATGTGATTTATTGGCAAAAAAAAAATTAAAATTAAGCAAGACTTTCATCACCTGTTAATTCTCGTGCTTTTAGAACACTTGAGTGTTGAGTGTTTGTCTAAAGTCTTTTTTCAGTAGTAGTAAGATAGAGGAAGGAAGTGAAAAACACCGCTCAGAAAGCCTGCACATATCTGCACACAACCCCAACTGTCGCACACAGTCACCATATCGTACCATCTCATGTTCTACACCACACAGACTAATTTTATACATTTTGCATGTTGTGCTTCTATATGCATTGACACTTCTGAGTTGATGCCGAAAGGCCGAATAAAACTTTGTGGGTTCGTGTTCAGATGAGTGTCTTCTTGTGCAACTTCAGTTTGACTGACTTTTACTTCCTGTCCATAAGCAGGAAGCTTTTGGTTGTGTGAACAGCCTGTCTGCATCTTTCTGTTGTGTGTTTAGATCTATAATGGGTGGATCTGGATATAACAATATGGAGGCTTCATCACATGGCTATATGTTGTGTAACTTGGAGTGGTTTATCGTCGTACTGCAATGTCGTGTCTGACTTTTTTTTTTTTTCCTTGATTATTTATTTTTATTTGGATCCCTTTCCTCTTAGTGCCCCCTAAACCCACACATTTGCTGGCTTTGCGGGAGGACAAGCGACCACAGCGAATCCCTCCAGCGCCTTGTCGCCCTCTTCCAGTACCTCCGCCCAAACCAAAAGCATTCGCACCCAAGCAGCAGAAAGATCCTGCTAAAAGTGTCTGTCTCCTCATTGAGAAGTTTGAAAACTCCAGGTAAGGATGAAGTATTTGTATGTGTGTATCTTTTCAGTGTTTGTGATGTTCATGTCGTATTGTTGGAGTGCACAATATACCTGCTACACTGTGTGTGTGTGTGTGTTCAGCTTTGTCTGCAGATATGTTTTTTTTTTTTTTTTGTAGTAGCTACTTGTTACTAATGTCTGGTTTTGCCTCAAATTCAAATACTTTCTTCTGTTTAAATTGTCTTAAAGTGGTAGCACTTTAGAGTAAAATGTTTCTAATATGTAGCTATACACACAAAACGCATGCAGTCTAAATATTAATTACTTTGCCTAATTGTCTGTTATGGTTGTTCTATAATCTAAGAACAAACAGCTACAATGAGTTTTGGTGTTTTACAGTACAGAAGTGTGTTGTGACAGTGGTTAAAAAGTACTTTTTTTTTCCATGTTATATCGCATGTGTAACAGAGTGCTGGTTTTCAACAAGACTTTGTTCCTGATAGTGTTTTTGTAATATAAATGAGTATTTAGTCCCCGATACTAACATTGCAATTGCAAGTAATTTTAACTTACATAACATTCAGTTAGCTCTACTGCTTATGTTGCACTGTAACGCAGTCTGCAATGGATGACTGTAGTTGCAAAATAAACCCACTGAAACTGTGCATTCTAATGCTCTAATGTAACAACTTAATCATGGTACAATTGTGTATGTAATATGCAATACATTGGCCAAAAACATAGACAATTCATATACCTTTTTTGCTTAAATACCAGAGCATTGCATTGTCTTTCAGTTGCATTTGAATTTCTGCACTGTGTGATACAGCTAGATCAACTTTAAGTAGGTTGCACAGTAAGTACTTTCATACTGCTGGTGATTAGTGATACTATCTGAAAGATAATGCTTGTTTCCGAATAAGCAGTTTAGACTACAAATTATTAAGTCTACATTCTTACATACTTTTTGTATGTCTGAAGTTGTCCATTAATGTTGCCAGTAATGCAATCTTTCTTTTGTACTGTAGTGTATATTGAATAACTTGTCAAATGGCATATTATGTAGGTTATTAAGGCACATAAATAGTCCTTAGGGGTCAGTTTAGTGCTTTAGTCTGAATGCTAAAGATAAAGGTGCATTTTCCAGGTAAGTGATATAGATCATGTATTTCTGGCATTAGAGATACCCATTGGTTAGACTGATTTGGTTACTTTGTTCTCAAAAGCTTTTATTCGTTTACTTCCTATTGAACGGTGCTTAAGTCAGTCTTTATTTGAACTATGATTCATACGCAGAGCATATAAACAAAGACTTGCTGAATAGCACCGGCTTTTCAATCCTACCATTTTATTTACTTTGAAAGAATGAAGAAATACCAGATGATGATGTATGCATGTTTGTTCTCTTGTAGGGCCCCGATTCTGGGAGTCCATCCCAAAAGTGGCTTCCGGTTGCACCTGAGGATGGAGACTCCAGCACCTGAAATCTCAGAACAGCCTCACTTTAATGATTCAGAGGTGAAGGACTCTGGGAACGCATTCTCCGTGGATGAAATTGCATTTAAAAAGGACCTGCCTGCTTTAGGCTTTTTACAAAAAGACTGTGTAAAAGACACGGGCAGTCAAGACAAACTTGACCAAGAATGCCAAAGTGGGGATTTGGACATAACTCAAGGTGATTCTAACGACACCTACAACAATGGAGACGCTGATCATAACAATATTCACACAGGACATGATGTTGGGATTTTAATAGGCGGCCCGTGTGCAGTTCAGGTTGACGACCTGCCGGAGGCAAACGGGAAGATACCAAATCGTGACAGCGGGATAGACAGTCCGTCCTGTGGTGCCGAAGGAGAGGTTTTTCCAAACGAGGTTCCCATCGAAGAGGAAGAAAGGAACGACAGCATAGCCACAGAAACGGAGAGCGTGTCTTGTGTCACCACTAGCAATAAGCGGGACTCGACACAGGACGAAGATAGCGACTTAGATGAAGGGAGCAGCGAAGAACCAGAGAGCCTAGAAGTGAAAGTAAGATATACATAGTATACATACATACACACACTAGATATTCAAGTGTGGCACTTGTGCCATTGGCATAGTGTTGGACATAAGGCATAGTGTTCAGTATATCTTTTGCTAACATTCATGTCAACTTCCTGTTTTTCCCATTTGTCTTGCTCCCTAAGGCAGCTGGTGTGGTTTTGATAAGTTTAATGTCCCACAAAATTACATATTAGAACTGACATCTTGCCCAGGCTCTGGTCTAGCTCTCTGCAGAGACTAGCTGACTTGCACGCAAAGGTTAGATTTGATTAAACTTTGTCATTGCACAGTATGCTAGTACAAATACAACTAAACCCATTTTGCATCTAACCAGAGATGCAAATAGTAAAGTAGCACGTTTCGGCATAGTTAAAAGAAAGACAAATGATGTAAGATGGCAGTGAAGTTCAGAGTGACTGTGCAAATAACATGTTGTACAAGTAACATGAATCTAGAGACATGGAATAATGTAATCAAATACACGAGAGTACACTAGGATCTGGAAGGCGATTGTAGGAGGAGATGCCAACCTGTGCAAAGTGTATATAGTTAGTCCATGACCAATGAGGGATTGGGGAAGAGCGATCACCTCTGCCAATTAGATTGACTCCTTAATGGAAGAAGCTGTTCCTTAGCCTGATAGTGTGTCACACATTGGTGCATGTATGGTTTTTGTTTGTTTATTGGTTGTTATTTGGTTTACCATCAGCTCAGCCAACGTTACTGTCGAGACCAAAACCTTTTACTATGGTGACAGCAAAACAGTAAATAGGAAGTCATATGTACAGGAATAACTCATTTATATTTCTCATTATTTTCAATTGGCTGTTTGAATATATGTGCATACCAGACAATGACTTCATCAAGAGTAAAGGGAAAATGTAGGTTTGGAAAACACAGCCACTCCTTTACCTGCTTCAGCTTCCTTATTCTTCATTCACCCGTACTGTCATAGCTCCAGGGGAAATGAAATTGCTCTTTCTCTTTGTTAACAAGTTATGTCAGTAGGTTCCGGCGTGGTTGTAGTCAGAAGTGTCATTTACGTTTATGCTGCCTTTTGTTTATAACTTTGTGTCTTCCTGTTTTGAATTGTCGACAGGTTACAGGCAAAACTTGTACTGGTTTTTGCTCTTTCTTCAGCTAGTGTATGTCTAGTTGATCATATCTTTCACTGTACTTCCTTCTTCAATCATTTGCATTTTGCTGAAAAGCTTTTAGAGTTTGAATGGATATGTTTTAAGTCATATTAGGAACAAAGCATTTCAAGCCACCACAGGTACGGGTCCAATGCCACTTTAGCTGAAAGCAAAGAAAGAAGACTCCAGCCTCTGCCAACACTTTATAACACGAGCTGTTTTGTTTTATAATAAGATGGTCAAGAACACACATTTAGATTATTTATTATCTAGAATGAATGCGATGTCTTTGAATCTTGAATGATTGTGATGAGTTGAGGAATTATTGTGAGCAACTTAATGTTAAATAAGGGTAATATAGAAAACCATATAAAGTTTTTGTAAGTAGTAAATCAGATGGCAAATGTTGGTGTGTTTCTTTTTTTGTTTTTTTTTTGTTTTTTTTTTGTTGGTAATCCAGGTGTGTCAGGAAGCATTCATTCTTTCATACCGATCTCCACCGGAAACATCCTACACATTTACACACACACACACACACACACACACACACACACACACACACACACACACACACACACACACTCCCCAACAGCCTCCGTTTGTCTCGGTTTTTGTGTGTCTGTGTGTCAGATTGTGTGCACAAGTGAGAGAGGCGTGACATTTTTAGTGATTTAGCTGTTATGGTGTGATACATTTACAGAAAGGGGAGACTAAAAAATGCATGAAGGGAAAAATCTTAATGATATGCAGCGATGTTGTATGTATAATTTTTGTATGTATGTACAGTATGTATGTACAAAGATATGCATGTCTGTATGTGTGATTATATGTATGAGCCTTATAGTCAGACTTACAAAAGGTTAAGTGTTTGCTTTTGTTGCCATACATATCTTTACACTCACGTTGTCTCTACCCTTCAACCCTCATTTCCATATTCCCAGCCTGCTATGTGTGTGTGTATGTGTGTGGGGGCACTTTTGTGGTCACATGCAATAAATGCATCACCATTAAGGCTTTAATAGTATTACATTTTTTTTTTTTTTTATATTTAAAAAAAAAATGTTTGTTTATTTTACACCTTTTTCAAACCTACAGCTAATTCATGAGCACCAAAGAAAGCACAAAATTAATAATGCTTTTGGAGCATTAGGAAGTGTTTTAAGGGGTAAGGAAGTGGTATAAATTTTAGACCATGGATGTGTGGAAACCAGTGTAGAAATGAACCTTTTTTTTTGACGTTCACAAGAAGAAAAAAACAATTCTGTTCAAACACACGTCAGCTGAATGTTAAGATCCATCAGACACATTTATTCTTAAGGAATTAAGAAAATGCCACACTGTGATGCATATATACTGTATGGACAAAAGTTTGTGGACACCTGAGCATAAGATTTGTATGTGCTTTTTAAACATCCAATTCAAATGAACAGTTAGTGCCTGTTTGCTCTTATAATAACTTCCACCCTTCTGGGAAGATGTTCCACTAGATCTGTGCTCATTTAGCCACAAGAGTGTTAGTAAAGTCAGGTACATACGGGTGAGGAGGCCTTGGGTGCGGTCAGAGTTCTAATGTATCCCAAAGGTGTTCAGTAAGTTTGAGGTTAAAGCTTTATAGCATACCAATGAATATCTTCTACTCTAACCCACTACAACCATATCTTTATAGAGCTGGCTTTGTGCACAGGTATATTTGTTATGCAGGAACAGGTTTGGGTCTCCAAGTTCAAATGAAGGGAACGTTTAATGCTAACACATCCAAAGGCATTCTATACAATTGCTTGCCTCCAACACTGTGGTAACAGTTTGGAGAAGAAACACAAGAGGATTAGCCCTTTGTTTGGATAAGGATAGAAACATATGATTGTGCAAAGAAAGCTTTTTTATTATGTTGACATTCTTCGAAGACCTTCAAGGAAGCTTCAGTGAGCCTTGTCTAGGTGTTGAGAGTAATGTTTCTTTTCCAATATCATTTGTTTCCACAGGTGGTGCAGTCCGAGTCTCAGAAGCTGTTTAATATAGCACAAGAGCTCCTCCATACAGAGGAAGCATACGTCAAAAGACTTAACCTGCTAGATCAGGTATATATCAAACACACATACACTGCCTTACACTCTGCTTCCTGTTTCAGGCTTTTTACAGTCTGTCCTTCTCTGTAACCCCTTGCTTTTAACCCAAGTACATTTGTAACCAAAACCACTCTACCATTAATACCAATAATTTTTCTGTACTCCCTTCAAAAACAAGTTAAATATATAATCTGTACTTGTAAACATTTTATAAAGTAATATAATCGTGATATATTGTACAAATTGAGCAAATCTAAAACAGGATCTTTCAGTATTTTAGACTCAACTTGGCTTCCCAAGTTTATCACAGCAACCAGAAAGGAGAAATCAATATAGTTTTAATTCTAATAAACTAAACTGGGTTCCTGGGTTAGTGGGTACCTCTTGATAGGTTGCTAACAGGACATAATGGATAAATGTAATGTCTTTTATATATGGGCTACATATTTTATACAGTTACTGGTATGCATAAGTTTACAAAGCTTTTTTTTACGCAGTGCTGTATCTGTATCTGTCTCATTCTCTTTCTCCTTGTCTGTGTGTCTCTCTCTCTTTCTCTCATTATAGGTGTTCTGTACTAAGTTGACAGAGGCAGGGATTCCTATAGATGTAATTAATGGAATCTTCTCAAACATCTCCTCCATCTACCGCTTCCACTATCAGTTCCTGCTGCCCGAGCTACAGATGCGAATTACTCAAGAATGGTGAGATTTCCTTATTTTTGCACAAGAAGATTTTTTTTTTCCCCCTTTTTAAAGTATTACATAAAAAAGAGAACAATTCAAGTTACCTGCAGTTTTACTTATGGTATATAGCTCATTAGTATAAATCAAAACACAGCAGGAATAATACAAACCTACCATATGGTGATTTAAATATTCCTCAGAACGGGTCACTTTGATAGCCAGAGCATTTATTTCAAAATGTCGGTTGTTATTGAATGGTACATGTATCGGCTGTCCGACAAAATGGAGTGGGTGTGTACCTAAATGCTTATGACTTTATGTTTGGGGGAATCTGTTTTTTGGATTTGCAAGATCAATACTGTACAGTACATGTAACAACACACTTGTGGATCTGACTGCTTTACAGGAACACAAATCCACGTATAGGTGACATCCTGCAGAAGTTAGCTCCCTTTATGAAGATGTACGGAGAATACGTGAAAAACTTTGACCCTGCAATGGACCTGGTCAACACATGGACCCAGAAGTCAACCAATTTTAAAAGCACGGTTCAGAATATCCAGGTCAGAGTCAGTGTATGGATGTGTGTGATTTGTGAGCTGGTTATATAATGTGCATATATGCTTAAATAAAGCAGATAAGTTTTTTTAAAGCTGTGAATAAAACCTGTGTTAGTCAAGAATACACTGATCAGCCGTAATACTTACAGGTAACGGAAATAAACATTGATTCTTTTGTTATAATTGCTATTGTAAAGGGGTGGGATACATGAGGCAAAACATGTCAGTTGATCTGAAAATATAAGCAAAGCCCAAGGGTGAGGTATCTTGAGGGGTGCTTCCACTAGGCACTGATTTGCATCTAGCAATGGAAAGAATCTACTGCTTGTCCTTGATACCTCTGCATACCTTCAGTGGGCTTGTAGAGTGTAGACTGTATGTGAAATTATTATTTTTTCTTTTTAGCTAATGAATACTAAGCTGTTTCATGTGCATGTGTATTTGTGGCCATGCAGAAGCAGGATGTATGTGGTAACTTGACATTGCAGCATCACATGCTAGAGCCAGTGCAGCGTATTCCTCGTTATGAGCTCCTCCTCAAAGACTACCTGAAGAAACTGCCCAGTGATGCACCAGATAGGAAAGATGCAGAGAGTAAGTTGACCAGTCACCAGGTTCAGAACCTTTTTTTCCCCCCATGTTTGGGTGTGTATGTGTTTGTAAGTTTGTGTGTGTGTGTGTGTGTGTGTGTGTGTGTGTGTGTGTGTGTGTGTGTGTGTGTGTGTGTGTGTGTGTGTGAGACCAATTTCAGCCCTTAAAAAACGTTACGCTTCCTCTTCCTTTCATCGTGTTCCCTTTAAATTGCAGAGTAGAAATATATTTGTGTACAGTATTTGGCCCATATTACATCCTGTATTGGATGAAAAGTAAGAAAAGATGATACTTAAATATTACTCAAATTGCCTGAACAAATTTGTATAGCATTTCCTTTCTTTAGACTTGATTAAAATGCATGATATTTGAACCATCAACAAATCTTGAAACTATTGTTCTTATGAACAAATTTCAGAATGATACATTGAATGATGTACTGTATAATTTACATTAGATAAAATATTCCCGATAAGCTCAAATGAACCTTATGAGCTGCATTTTAGTGTGCTCATTATATAGCAATAAAATGACATTCCATTTGTTATCTTTTCTTTATCTGTGAGTGTCTACAAGCAACACGTTCCAGTGCTGTTAAAAAGGGTGTTCATTTTCATCCTGTGTGTGTGTCATTTAAATCATGCAATAAATCAGTCATCAGATACTTTAAAAACATTGAAGTTTTCTCTCTCGCTTTTTCAGAGGCTCTGGATTTGATCTCCACAGCAGCTAACCATTCTAATGCTGCTATTAAGAAGATGGTAGGTGTAGGCTTATATTGCACTCATCATGTTGTCAGACAGGATGTACGGTTTCCACTTCCTGTTTCTGATACTTCTCACACACTCAAATGCGTATCTAGCGCGTTCTCACTTCTTCGGTTTTGTTTTTGTTGTCTCCCTCTCTGCTTGTATTTCTCTGTTCCTAATTGTAATCCTTTGACCTTTTTCAAATGAAGGGTGATTTTTTTTTGCTCTTCATTTAATAAATCTGATAATCAATGTTGCCAGAAACTTTAAAAACCTATGTAGTCTCTCCAGCCCTGGTGTGTAAAATGACACGTTTCTTTAAAGGCAAAAAAAAAAAAAAAAGTCATATGATATGTCCTAAGTGGGGTTTAATGTTGTGTGTGCATCATTAGGAGAAGATGAATAAGCTGCTGGAGGTGTATGAACGGTTGGGTGGGGAGGACGACATCGTTAATCCGGCTAATGAACTTATCAAAGAGGGTCATATAAAGAAGATGTCCGCGAAAAATGGCACAGCCCAAGACAGATATCTTTATCTGGTGAGTCTTTATTCATGAGTCACTGTTCTCTCTCCTCTTAATAATGATGCTTCCGAAACAGACTCCAGATATTTCTGAACAGATTTAGCTGAAACAAAGACATCAGCACTTATTCACAGTTTGAATTGTCTGTCTGTGCTTTCCCTTCACAGTTCAATAACATGCTGCTGTATTGTGTGCCTAAACTGCGCCTGATGGGACAGAAGTTTAGTGTCAGGGAGAGAATTGACATCGCAGGCATGGGGGTATAGTAGTGTTTGATGATTTTTTAAATAAAATTAAATCTTTCTTTGACAGGTTTATGTGAATAAGCAAGTGTGTGTGCTTGCAAGAATTAACAAGTGATATTTAATGTAATATTAATATGTAATATTTCAGGTTCAGGATGTTGCAAAGCAGAACCTCGCCCACACCTTTACCATTGTTGGAAAGAAGCGCTCTCTTGAGCTACAGGCCAGGTATGTGTGTACTGTGTGTGTTATTGTGTGCGTGTGTGTATATATACAGTATATGCCTATGTGAGTGTGGGTGCACGTTTTTACTTATCACTGTTGTTCTCATTTACAGAAATGCAGAAGAAAAGCAGGAGTGGATCCAAGTAAGATTTTTGTGTTGCACAGAAAGAGTGACATGCACACACAGTTAGATTCAGACTGACACACAGGAAGTGATAGAAAAAGAGAGTGACACATTTAGCAGAAGGAGTAGTGCTGGGTAGAATAGGCCTGTATAAGAGGTTTGGAAAACAGGTAGAGACAGAATATTGAGCAACTTAGTACTAGTGCTAAACAATCATTTAAACCAATCACTAACAGACCTGGTTAATAACTACATACTTAAACAAGACACTATGTAAATAGATGATTAATTGTTTGGTACAGCCAACGGGAATGGTTAAATACAATCTTTATAAAAAAATAATCAGCAGACCTTGTTGTAGTCAAATTTGTTATTTGGTATGTGTTCAGGTTGCTCAAAATGTTTCTGCAGCTTTATACTGATTGGCCCACTTTAAATATGACTTTGCTGGATGTCATACACTATATTGCCAAACATTTTGGGTCATCTGGTCATAAGTATGTTATGTGATTTTATATATTTTTTTTGCATTGCATTCCACATTGAGTCCCAGTTTTCCCTTATAATTCTCTCCACTCTTCTGGGAAGATGTTCCACTAGAGTGTGCGTATAGATATTTGTGTTATCAGCCACAAGGGTATTACGAAAGGCAGGTACTGATGTAGGTGAGAAGGCCTGGAGTGCAGTCAGTGTTCCAAAGCCTCTCCAAAGCATGTAATCCAGATCTTCATGGAGCTCACTTTGTGCACAGGGGCATTGCCATGCTGGAACAGGTTTGGGTTTCCAAGTTTAAGTGAACACCAAATTTAATTATAGCACATCTATAGACGTCCTATCCAATTGAGTGCCTCCAGCTTTGTGGTACCAGTTTGGAGAAGAACCACAAATAGAAGGAAGGTCAGGTGACCCAATACTTTTGGCAATATAGTGTATGCACACACCCAGTTTGTGTTTGTTATATAAAATTAATAACAACTATGCCCACCTCTCTTTTGTTCTTTCCCTATATGTGCTTTCTTATTCTTAGGTCATTTTGGCAACAGTTGATAAACAGAAACAGAAAAGCGAGACATTTAATAAAGCCTTCAGCAGCTCCTTATCCCGTGATGAAGAACACATACCTGACTCACCGGTACATTATTCTTTTTGTGTTTAATTATGTCTCTTTTGTCTGTCCACGTCTCAATTGTTGAGTTTTTTTCATTCAGCTCTATAATTATGGACATATTTGGGACGTTAACACAAACAAGTTGCATAAGCATGACAAATGAGCAAAATTACAAGCGCATCATGAATTCGAATATGCTGCCCACGATCAACTCCAGTTCTGAAAGCCTAGATTTTGGACAAGGATTGCTAACTTTGACTGTTCACTTTCTTTTAAATATATTTTTCTTTCGACTTCTCCCATTAGGGGTCGCCACAGTGGATCATCCGTCTCCATACCCCCCTGTTTTCCCTCACCACATCCATAAAACTCCTCCTTGGATTTCCCCTTTCCTCCTTCCTGGCGGCTCCATTCTCAGCATTCTCCTACCAATATACCCCATGTCCCTCCTCTGCACGTGTACATCTCAATCTCACCCCCCTCACCTTGTCTCCAAAACGTCCTACATGCGCTGTCACTTTTCTAATCCTGCCATCCTCGTCACTCCCAATGAAAATCTCAGCATCTTCACCTCCTGTCTTTTACTCAATGCTATTGTCTCTAAACCATACAACGTCTCACCACAGTCCTATAAACTTTCCCTTTTACTCTTGCAGATACTCTTCTATCACAAATCACTCCTGCTATCACTCTTTTCCACCCACTCCACCCTGCCTGCACTCTTTTCTTCACTTCTCTAACACACTCCATTACTTTGCACTGTTTGCACTGTTAACCTGTTACCTAAACTCATCCACCTTTACCACCTTTTCTCCCTGCAACCACACCACTCCACTGCTCCCTCCCTCTTATTCACACACATGTACTCTGTCTTACTCCTACTGACTTTAATTCCCCTTCTCTCCAGCATGTACCTCCACCTCTCCAAGCTCTTCTCAACCTGCTCCCTACTCTCACCACAAATCACAATATCATCCGCAAACATCTTAGTCCATGGAGACTCCTGTCTGACCTCATCCGTCAACCTGTCCATCACCACTGCAAACAGAAAAGGGCTCAGAGCCGATCCTTGATGCAGTCCAGCCTCCACCTTGAACCAGTCTGTCGTTCCTACTGCACACTTTACTGCTGTCATGCTGTCCTTATACATGTCCTGTTCACTTTCTTTTAAAAATATTGGTGAAATAAATCACGTGTCTTTAAGCAGGGGCTCTGAACCTCCCAGACTGGAGTTGTTCTATATTTACAACATAGACATTATTATAAGCATATTGAATTGTTCCTTTAATGATTGCATAAACCCAATGTTTTTTTTCTCTACACAGAATCCATGGAGTAATGCATCTGTGGATTCAGATGGAGGTGCGAATGAAAGGGTGAGTTTCTAAATGCATACCTGGAACTCTATCTTGTTCTCTTGAATGTGCACTTTTTTCTCCTCCTTTGCGCACTCTGTTTCTCATAAAAGAGGCAGATCAACTATTGAATCTAGAAATACCAGTGACTCTAGAAATAGTGCATTATTCATTTGGTGCACTGTTGCGCTGCGCTGCACTGCATGCTTAAAATGTGTGTACGTGTGTGAATTTTCTGTGTAGAAAGGTTCAAAGAAGCGAGAAAAAGAGAAGGAGACTTGTAAAGGCTGCAATGAGACATTTCACTTCACGAAACGCAAGCACCACTGCAAGAACTGTGGCGCGGTGAGTGGCAGTGCTAAGTGAATGTACGTCTCCTGTGCTTATGTGGGGCAAAGTTTCCGCGTCACAGTTATGATATTTTTGGGTATTTTCCACTTCAAGTTAAACAATCCTTTTGCCATTGATAATATAATCTCAGCTAAATCTAATCTAAAGTCATATAATGTCAGCTATCATTGCCATTGTTCTGTCACTTTTTGTACTGTATTTATTAAGGTATTTATTTAGTCAGATTATGAATATACAGTAAGGCTAAAACTAGGGCATTTTATTAAAAACTAGGTTTTTTAACTAATATTATTTTAAATTGTGATCGTATGTTTGATAAGATTATCATATGTTAACGATAAGAATGCCAAGCTGTCGTGTGTACAGCATGATTGTGGCATTCGTATGACCTCTCCTACATCTTTGCTGCACCCTGCAGGCCATCTGTGGTAAATGCTCAAAGGTGTCCGAGACCAAGAACATCCGCACGTGTAAGCAGTGTTTCGAAGTCCTGCAAGGGCTTGATGGCACACCAGGGGGCAGTGTTGAGCAGAAGAAGAAAGCAGCAGTCGAGGTGAGACGCAGGAAACTCTAAATGAGTCACTTTTTTTTTTTTTTTTTTTTTTTTTCTTTTTTTTTTTGTAAATGGCTGATTAAAAAAGAATTCTAATTGGAAATGCCCCCAAATGATACTTTTCCACAGTTAGCTTTAAATGTTCAAAGATGTCTGGAAAATGAGTAAATCTGTTTCAGAACACAATACCACCCACCTTGTTTTCAGAAGTGCACTTTCACACCACAACTGTGTACCACATACTCCAGTCCTCTTAACAGACAAGCAGCACTCATTTCTAAATATACACCTACGTACCCACAAACATGCACATGATGATTCCCACCAAAAAAACGTCTGTGCCAGTTGTAGCACTACCTGCTTTGCTTTGATACAGCGGCAGGTATCACCCTGATACGTTAATACCCGTGCAAGTAATCTTGTTATACACACATAATTATGCCAACATTTTTTTCCCCCTGCAGAACAGTGATTCCTTTACACAAGACTTCTGCTAGTATATGTTGCAAATGCATACTTTATATTCCTACTATTTGACTAGTTTAAATGTAAAATAAAATAAAAAAGCGAGTTTAGACCACCGTTGTGTTGGTATGTTTTGGCACTGCATGTACTGTATAATTTAAATTGTGGGTCTAATTGTAATCTTGTGTATAATCTTATGTGATGTTGCAGAAGCAGCTCTCTTTGACAGAAGATAGTTGTGTACTATGCAGCCAGCTCCTGGTTCAAGAGAAAGGAAAGAGCTGGACCAAGACCTGGGTGGCCATTCCAAGAGCAGAACCATTAATGCTTTACCTACAGACTGTTAGCCAGGTATTACAGTGTGTGTGTGTGTGTGTGTGTGTGGTTTATCTGTCTGCTTCTTTGGGAATGATTAAGATTGAGGTCAGTGGGATTGTCTCCTTACCTCGAATTGTCTGACCGGTGCTCACTCAGTTAACACTTAATCTGACTCTGTCTCTTCACTCTCTTCACATCACATCTATATGTTTGTTTATCTGTATTGTTCTTTAAAATATATTATTTATTATTTACAAGGTTATTTTTTCTCTTTCATACCAGACTCATTTTAGGAACAGCCCATGTTTTTTATTTAAAAGAAGCAAATGAAGTGCTGCATAATCCCACCAGGTGTAATACCTTTGAGATTAGGATCAAGCACAATCAGCTCCAGCAGTATTTTAAAGTTTAAATTGTTCAGAATATGAGACTGGATTTGTGGATAATGATGTTAATATGACCCTGAATATTTTTTTAAAAAGGTCCCCTTTAAAAATTAATACCTTACTAAAAAAAAGGGTAACAAGACTGCATGTGTTACGTTTATTGGCACCTCAGCACTTCTGTAATCCTTGATGAAATTCAAGAAAATTGTGAAAATTTTACTCAATATAAACTTTCCAGGTTTTTCAGTAGTGTTTAGATAAGATCACTGGAATAGTCTTGTTCATCGTCCAATTTTTGTACGTTTTGGATAAGTGTCCAACTGGAAGATCCAGTACCAAGTTTTATCATTGTGTATATATATATATATATATATATATATATATAATATTAAAATATATATTTTTTTACATGTGATACACATTGAGTGGTTGTTTGCTATGAAAAAGTTATAAAGGTGGTATCTAATTGTAGATTTGGGCACTTGGTGATTGGTGGGATTATGTGATTTGATTTAGTGATGCTAATCTTCAAGCATCATTCAGAAATTTTTTGCATCCCATTATGCTTTTTGTGACAGCAAAAATTTGTGTCCTTTTTACAAAAAGATTCTTTACTAAGTCTAATTTGGCTTGCACTAAAATTTCAAAGCCCTGAGGGAGAATATAGGCATTGTTAGACTTGTAGTCTTTTGTAGGTACTGTCTGTTTGGTGGCATGGTCTACACACGTACACACTATGGATGTGCATCTCCATAACGGAACAACAATACGATACATTAAAGATCGAATGGATTACGATGCAATGCGATTAGGATTTCAAATCGATTCAACACAATGCGATTCAATGGAAAAAATATGCTGCAATGCAATTCAATACGGTACAAATTGTTTGCTTTTATTTCTTTGGTTCAGACAGACAGCAAATCATAACTTTACGTAAGTGCCTACTAACGCATGGCCCTTTCACAAACAGGCCTTTGTGGTGGCAAAAAAAAAAAAAAATTAAATAAAACAATAGAATCTTTCACTGTTCTGTCTCCAGGAAGATGCAGCTCTACCTCTGCCATGTTAATCTATAATTTATGCGAACTCAGCACACGCCTCGGTCTCTGTAGTGTTGATACGTCGTATTCACGTAGCAGCAGTGGTGCTGAGAAAACGTGTTGAGAAATCAATCTACATATAAAATATAAATCACAAATTATTGGTCACTTTCTTAATAATAAGAGTATAGTGCATGTAATAATTGTTTTAAAAAAAAAAATCAGTTTTTATACCAATGCAAATATGTTAAAAACACATTTTTTTTCACATCGTTAACTTTTATACCGATGCACCGATACCAATCAGTGAATCTTACCATCCTTAGTGCGCACACACACGTGTAGACAGAAATACATTATTCAAAGAAATTAAACATTTATACCTTTATTCTGTGGGGGTTGAACTGCTGTATTAATATTGGATCATAAACAATAGTAATTGGTTTTGATTGTATTATTGTTTAAAGTTTATCAAAAAGGCCACACAAGTAATGATTTAAATATTCTAATTGAGTGTGGCGTCGATTGATATTGGTGCCTGTATTTTGTAATCTTGTACCTATTGTTCCATTAATCTCAATCATTCGTGGCCTTCCTGCTCAGGTTCATTATGATTTTAAAGCCTATACCCAGGATATATGAATAATCTAATATAATAATTTAATCTGAATGCTGTTCAGGAACAGTTCTCGGAACCTAATTATTTATTAATT